>NC_055683.1:25925897-26225897 GCF_017639745.1 Melanotaenia boesemani | reverse complement strand
CTGGTTCTGTTACCGCATAGAGGAAGATAGACATCTTGACAGAAAAGTCTTACAACACCTGATGTTTGTCATAATCTCCAGGAAAACAAAGAAAGAAAAAAAAAACACATTTTGTTTCTATTTTTAAAACATCCAGAATTAAAACATTTAAAGTACGGCCACAGATAGTTGCACCTCTAGTATTTACACTGCGGCACACACGTCAGTACTCAAGAGACCTGTTTTCTTCCAGACTTCACAGTTCATGCTGCTATTACACAGTACATTGGATGTTATATACGGCTAGTCATGTGTATCCAATACCTCACGTTTTAAGACTGAGATATTTGTGTATTTTTGGACTCTTCACTTTTGGAAAATTCTGCATGATGGGTGTCCCTTTATACATTACAAGCCATATCTTGCTGTGTGCTGTAATTCAACAATATTTGTGAAATGTTTAGATGAATTTACCTGAACACAATGTGCAGTCAGTTCCTAAATGTTTTCGGTGCTTTCTGATGTCCACAAAATAAATTCTGCACTGCCCCACACCCAAACCCAGCGGAGGTCTTTTCCAGTTGCGCCTGTTCATTTGCATATTGCTGTTACATTCAAGCTCAAGCTTGTTAAAACAGTGTTAACAGCCAATTAGTCAGGGGGAAGAGGTGGCAGATTTTTTTTGCAAATACTTTCCAACAGCAGTTTATTTCCCAGGTGTGTTAAGCTGTTTTTATGTGGTGTGAACAGACAACCTTGCCCACTCTCCAAACAGCAACCAAGAATGCAAGAACAGTTAAAACAAGGACCACCAGAAATTTGTTGGTAGATTTAATGGGCTATTAAGAAAATCAGCTTGACCAACAAATAAGTTGTTGTCAAAAAGGTCATTTTTAAAAGAGCACATTGAATGTTCCTTTTAGTATTCTTGCCTTTTGGCTGCAGGGGTAGCAGCTGGCAAAAATTATTTTAAATGTTTTGAAATAATTATTTTAAAGATTTTAACAATTTAATTTAATTTAATTTAATTTAATTTAGAATTTTTATATTATTTGTATGCTATTCATTTTAAATAAGCTTTTATGTGCACATTGTGGCACTTTGTTTCAACTACCTGCTGATTTTAAAGTGCGTTATAAATAAAGCTGCAGTTGCTTTTTTCCAGTATTGAAACCAGATTTTGTGTTAATGCATTAGAAATATGTCTAGGAATTGAAAGAAAACAAAAAGCAATCATGAATATTTACATTTTGTTCATTATTTCCTTTTTTATTTGAGGTTTTTTAATTTCTTCTTCTGCAACTCCTTAACACCTCTGTTGTGGAGGATTAGTAACACAAACTGTTTATCTCAATCCTCTCAGCTTATAATGTCTTCATATCAACAGTGTGAATATTATAAGCATGCACGACAATCAGATATGCATTCATACATGCAAACTGATAAACATACAAAAGTTAAGGAAAAAATATGTGACCCAAATGCACCGAAACACAAAGTTTTTGCACAAATTGAACCCTTTCTCCCTTCCAGCATAGTCATTAATGTTTCCATAATAAGTAGCAAATGTTTATTTCACATCTGTATATTTTGTAATCATGCACATTTCTACTCATTAATGTATGGGTTAAAGTCCTCATTGTGCCTTAAAAGTGCATTAACAGGCCTGTTTTATATGATAAAATTCCTGATTGAGTTCCAGCCTGTGTTCTAAGGCAACTTGAACTTGGCTAAAACTTGGAATTAATGTTGTGTTGTGTTAAAATCTAAATGATCTGTGTATCGTGTTTCTCTGTAGGTAGTTGCTCATGTGAGTCACACAATAATCTAAAGGGAATATTTTTCCTCCAATCCAGAGATGTTACTGCCTGGGGTCTTGGCAAAGTCCTGCACAGTCCAGGAAAAAACTCCACTGAGCACTTGTGATTAAGTGTCTTTATTTAAGCCAGTGAACTCAAACAAGCAATCAGAGCCAAGAAAAGGCTCTAAAGTTCCTTAAAATCATGTTACTGGGAGCAGTATGGTTTGTTACTCACTGACCTTCATCATTTTCCTCCTGTTAGCTGGTACTGAGCATTGTGTCTGCTATCAGACTTATGAAAGTTAAAATCTATGTAATTAAACAGAAGAGATTTAAGATTTCACCTAAAATATTATCTTAACAGAACAATGATTAATCCAAACACCCAAAATATTTATCCCTTTTATACTAGATTTAATACTCTTATATTATTGATGTAATATTGACAAAGGGATCATGCATTTGGGACATTCTGTCTCTTGGCCTTGATCCAGACATCAGCAGTGGCCTTTCATTGTTCATCTTCTATTATGACTTAAACTCTGCAGCTATACTTTTTCCCTCATAAATCTCTAAAAATCTTCACTAGCTAAAGATTATGTAGTTTGCAGCATAAACAAACAAACAAACAACTAATCAGAGTAAGTGGAGATGTTCAGCATATCTGGATGACAAAGGATGTTTTGTGTTTTGTGGTTTAATGAATGAGTTTATTTTACTCTATGCAGGCTGTCCAGTCCTGTTCCTACCTGTCTCACAGTGAAATTCCCACATTCTCTCTCTCTTGTTCACCTGCCCATGATGAGCAGATGATGTCAAGGAAAATGGATTACAAGCACATTTTTAAAGTAATTTCCTCAAAAGCCACAGCTGTCCGGTAAATATATAAAGGAAAAGAAGGAAGGAGAAAAGAAAAAAAGCATTCTTGTCCCACAGTCTGTTGACCAATTATTTATATTCAGTACAAATGCATATAACAACAACAAAATTCATTGTTTAAACTTTTTGAATAATGATAAATTTGGACATTCGTAGTTTTAGTAAGATCGAGAGGATGCGGTATTGATTCAGCCAGAAATCAGTGGGTTAAAACCTACACTCCACCTGAGGCTTATTTACTGGCACTGACTTATGAGAACTGGCACAACTGGTCAGTTCAGATGCTGGGATGAGACTAGGAAATCAGATACCTTTCTGGTGTACTGTAGGTTTTGATATGAAATGGTGTCTGCCTACGTGATGATAAGCTTGAACATTAGTGGAGCTTTATGAAAAGCAGCATAAATGATGCAAACACATATAGATTAACCCAGCTGTTATAGAGATTAAAGATGTAGTATGAACTTTTCAACTATTAATACTTTCAGTCACTCACTCTGCATTATAATGTATCGTAAACAGAGTACATGTATTCTAAAAGTCTAGGAAAAGCCCTTTTTTGAAGATTAAAATAGTTTGGTGAGTCACATGCAACTGAAACAGAATCAGAAATATTTAAAAAGAAAAGCCAAAGTACCTTTAACTGCAATGACTTACAGTTTGGCCTTTAATGTTCACCACAAGATGCCCCTCTTGTTTACTCATGATTTGAACTGGAAGACTTGACAGTGAGATACAGAAATATAGAACCATGGCCTCAGAAAAGATTTAAAAGTATCAGAAAAAGTGTGTTTCACCTATAATGATGAAACAAAGGAGAAGATGCTGCTATTCTTTGTGTTTTTTCTTGTGTCTGAATGAGTCTCTGCATGTGTGTGTTGCCTGTCTACCATTTTCTGTGAAGAGGTGTGTGTGTCACAGCAGGTTCAGATGGGCACACACTAACCCGTTTAACTCACTCGGCGCCTGAGCCACTGATGGGGGCCCTTTACTGATCCTGGCTGGTCCAGCCCCTAAAACAAGCTCCTATGGCTGCAGCAGTGGTTAGGACCCAAACCAAGCCTCCATTCACCTCATCAACCAGGCTGTTTATTTTCAGAGGCATTAGAGGAAACACTCGACAGGGCTTATCAGATCCAAACAGTCGCACGTCTTTGTTATTTTACACACAGGCCTCCTCTCAACTCAGCCTCATTTTAAGTAATTGTTTTCTTTCTTGCTTGGTAGAATAACACGGAGGGCTACATTTAACACAAGTGGTAAGGGAATCCGTCAGTGTAAACAAGGCAGATACAATGCACACTGGGATTCTATCTGAGCCTTTTCTGTTATTCTATGTTTTTTAAGGGCAGGGCTGGAGCAAATATTGAAGAGTACATATGCTGAAGTGAAATTGGTGAAATGAAATACAGGCCATGACATGGAGACTTCAAGTTCCCATACAGACTTCTGTTTTTCTCAATTACTGCTTCATTACCTCCCCACTAAACATCAGATCCAGCCAGGGTTAGTGCAAGATCTCTTGAGATAAAGGGCTGATTTTACCATCTCTAGTTTTTCCGCCTTAACTCTCAAGTATAATAATTTTATAAAAATGTTGGGGTCTTCAACATGAAGCAGAATACTACTTGGCTTTACCCAGTTCTTAAAACTGTGATGTAAATAGATGTTGTGACACTGTAGTGCACATGATCAACATGGTGGCAGTGTTGCACTGTGTTTGGGACACCTGGAGCCCTTCGTGCCATTCAGTACCGAGCAGCTGGAGACAAAGCTGAGGATTATAAAACAGGCCCAACAGGCTGATTTTTCCAAGTTGTGATGAACAAAATACTCAAAATTTTAACTTACATGTTGTAATTCACAATGTGGAGACACAGTCAATAGATAATTTTCATAAAATTGCTGAATTATGTAAGATCTAATCATTTCTCCATATCAAAATAAACAGCTTTGTTCAAGTTTTCAGCAGACAGGAAACGTGTGCAATCACTCGTGACTGACAACACAACCTCTGTTCAGCCACACAGCCTTTAGACAAGCCAACAAGCCAACGTTACAGGCAAATATCAAGGCAAACATCAGCCAAATCCCCCAGTCCACCTCATGCTTCCAGCAGGAGCTCTCTTAGATGGGCCAAGCTCTTTTCTGCCAACTGCGCCATAAAATAAACACACAGTAAATCCAGCATGATTAGCATTAATCATGGTCACGTCACTGTTAATGCAATGACTGATGGCCATAGAGTGAAATCACACTAATGTAGACCCTTGTCTCCTGAAGAGGAAGGGGTCAGTGCAGACATGAGGACTTTCCAGAGCTGCGTTATTATAATGCCCAAAAATTAATTAAATGCAAAATTAAACAGTGGTGCAGTGAGGGATTTTCAGACTGCAAATGACGTGACCCAAAATGCACAAATCAACATAGGTGTTGGACACGGTAAACTTCACTTTATTTGTGTGACCTCTGTATGTGGAGTGAGAGACGCTTTGAAAACATGCAACTTTTGGGAAAGACATTTATTTAAAGGGCTCTTTTCAACTGTGGCAGTGCCAGACACAGTTTGACTAAAAGGCCCCAAAAGGCTCATAACTTATTGTCAAGGATTGGATTTCAGCTAAAATTAACCATCAGACCCAATTTATTACTCTGATTGAGCACTGAAAATGCCAGAAATGGGCTGTTGTTATATAAGCTGAGCTTAGAGTTGAAGATATAATGTTGCAAATTTAATTCAACCCACAACACTTGCAAAGCAAAAGTGTAAAAGTGGCAGTAATAGTGGCTTAGGTTTCCCTAAAGTATTGAACTGGCCTGACAGGCTTGGAAAAACAGCAAAATCCCCTACCAATTTTATGAAGGTGGCAAAACAAGAATCTTTCCTTAGGTGACTTGACTTATTAAACCCACTGGAGACGGCCACATATGAAACGACAGACATAACTCAAACTGCCACATTGCAATTACAGTTTGGAGCTTAGGAGGTGCAAATGGGAGGCAGCAACAATTACAGAGATACAAAAACTTTCTTCACGTCACTTTCTTTATAATCACAATACAAAGCAGTTCCTTTCTAACATGGTAATCTTTACATGTTCAACATTCAGTCATCCCTAAAACAAAAGTTTTCCCTGCAGTGCAGCCATTCATCACTAAATGCTGTTTATGATCCCTATCACATGAGCTTACCTTATGAATCATTTGAATAGCTGTTAAAAAGAATGCACGGTTTACAGTTCTGTAAACTAGGCTTCCTTTACATATGTAGTTCACCCTGGTACAAATTCTTTATCATTACATTGATCGCTCTTTGAATGGACAGGGACAGGTAGTGTTTTTCCAGTTTTTGCACACAGGCTCACCTGAAGACAAATGTTCTATTGATTGAGAGGCCATTTCCTGCTTAGTGTTAAAACACAGGTGGTGATTCTGGTAAAAGCTGCTGCCACCCTTTCCTGTATTTGTTCTTTTAACTATGCAATGAGCCAAATCATGTTTCTAATACTAAGACAGGACTTGCAGGACTTTAAGCACTGCATCATCCAAAATCAGCTACTCCCAGGCGAAAAAAAAGTATACTTGAACATACTAAATTTAAGTACACTTAGTGTACTTCATGAGCACAAAAGTATTGTACTCAAAGTGTGTTATTTTCGAGTACTAAAAACGTACTTAGTATACTAATGATATGTCATTATTGCTACTTAAGATATACTAAAATACAACTTAGTGTACTTGACTGTACTATTTTGAGACACCATTAAGATCAACTTAAATATACTTAAGTACACTTTCCTCTACTAATACTGTACTTATTTATAATGTTCTTTAGTTCGATTTAAAGTATACTTTAATCAACATCTCAGATTACTATTAATAAATTTAGAATATACTGGAAATGTATTTCTAATGTAATCATAATGTGTTGCCATTGCATTTTAAATACATTTACAAAAATTAAATAAAAATGTAAAAGTTGTACTTAAGTATACTATAGTTCATCTTAATGGTGTCTCAAAGTAGTACAGATAATCACACTAAGTTGTACTTTAGTATGTCTAAAGTAGCACTCATGATATATCATTAGTATACTACTATACTACTACTACTATACTTTGCACATCAAAAGTAATATACTTTGAGTACACTAATTATGTGTGCAGAAAGTACACTAGATGTATTTCATTAAAGTACACTTCAACAGTACACAGAAAGTATATTTTTTATATAATTAATTTGAATTTTAAATTACTTTTAAGTAAACATAAAAAATAATTAGAACATACTTGAGATAGAAAAAAAGTTTATTTTTAACATGCACGGCATTACAGGGAAAATGTGCATAATAAAGTACATTTAAGTACATCTTTAAAAACATCTAAAACAACATTTTCAAACAGTTTCTCTTCATCGTAACATTTTTATTCAAATTTGGATCATCTGACCCCAGAGAATTCTTTTTAGTTTTAACAACTTAACTAAAAAACAATAATAAAAGTAAAAAATAAAAAGAAACAATAGCTGTGTAGCACTACCCTGCTAGCTGTGCACTGCAGAGAAGCTAGTAATGACAGGGATGAACATTAAACTGACTCTTGAAACTTTTACATGTGAAACATTGACACAGTTTGTTAAAACTCAAAATGTATGTCCACCAAAAAACAAACAAACAAAAACTATTACAAACAGTTACTGATGTTACTGCTTACTGTTTCTTTTTGCTCACAAAATTCTCATTGTTACATTTTCTCCGAATCACTGCCCTCACATCAGACACATTTGTTCCTGGAAATTCAGCAATAACTGTATCTGTAAAATAGAAAAGGACAAATAAAATGGTGTTACAAATCATGCTTTTCCAGAGTTATCACATTAGCAAGAAGGGGGCATACATACATGAGGACAACCTGAAACATGTTGCTTCTGGCTATGGCCAAGGCAAGGGTAGAGGCATAAAAACAAAATGATAATAAGGAAAAATAGACTTAACCAATACTTACCAACGAGGGCACTCAGCTTTTCCGGATTTAGCTGCTCTTTCGCTGTTCCAGTAGGCCCTGGTTTTCCTGTGAGAGTCGAGGATGCCAAAACATCCCGCCCAAAGATGAGCACAGCTAAGTCCTGTGTGAACAGGGACATTCTTGTTCGGTTTAGTCTTAGGAAACAGTTTTTGCTGATCTGCACCCCCGTGTTGCCCAAGGAAATCTGTGTCCAGGAAATAGAGTTAGTCAATTATTAGAAATGGTATTAGGAAAGCATTTCTTAAAAGACAAAGCCGAACTATTGAATGCCAAATATTAGTTGAGTTCTAATTTCTGCAAGTGGTCTTCAATGAATTAAAGTATAATTTCTGAACAACTGCATGCTGAAATGGAAAAAAACAGTTTCTATCAAATACAGTTCGTGCAAAATGTGGGTCGAGACTACAGAGACAAAACTGCTAACAGTCAAGTAGTTTACAACAATTTTGGATGAAATGTTTCCTGTAATAAAAAGGCAGTATTTACAAAACGTGTATAAATGCAAAACATACCATTTCTGGAGCTGGACTGGAAGAACCAGAACTTGTACTGTCAGTGTCCATGACAGGTGGCATTCTCTTCATGGTTGTAATAAGATCTCTGACACACTTGACTAAGGCTGGAATTTCTGCATTAAGGAAAAAAAACACAAGTCACAGATATATGAGAGATAAGACTCCTATCGATACAATTACTGACAAAAAAAAAAACATAAGCAATTCTTCTTTGTATGAATACCTTTCAGAGCATCCATCACGTCCTGTTGCATGTCAACACTGGATCTGGACTGATCCATCAGGACACTCTCCTCTTCACTTTCCCCTTGGCCCAGGTCCTGCATAAATGAAAATGTCAACAATGCTATGTTAGTATGACTCACCTGGGGTCTCATTTATAACCGTTGCGTACGCACAAAACGAGGCTGAAAGTGGCGTACGTGACTTTTCACGCCAAGGTTGTGATCTCTAAAAAACAAACTTGACGGGAGAATGTGCGCAGCTCTAAGCTAACTCTGACCCATGCGTACTTATTTTGCGTCGGGCTGATGTTTCAGAAACATATTCTTAGAATCTAATTTAATCACCACCATCTCTCCGTCATATTGTCCACTCCCAGAGCGCAGGAGGAAAGGACAGCGTGGCTGTATGGAATAAATGCATGGTGTAAAATAACTATATGTTCCTGTGATACTGTGTGAACATATAATCCAGAGTCAATTAAATCTCAAAGCCTGGAAAAAAATTCCAGTAATCGTTCGCACAATTGTTACATTCTGTTTTCTTGTAGGAGAAGTGTCAACTGATTATTCAAAGTTTTATCAATTGGTCTAATTACTGTAATTTACAAATTACTAATTACTGTACTGTGAACTGTACTGTACACTTTGAAAGACGCAGAGACTCTTATTCATGCCTTTGTAACTTCAAGGTTAGATTATTGTAATGTGCTTTTATCTGGGCTGCCCAAAAAGAGCATTCGTGGTCTGCAATTAGTCCAAAACGCAGCAGCCCGTTTGCTGACTGGACTATCCCGCTATGAACATGTTAGCCCTGTATTGGCCTCTCTTCATTGGCTCCCTGTTCGGGTCAGAGCCGATTTCAAGGTGCTGTTGTTCACTTACAAAATTTTAAATGGTCTTGCTCCAGTCTATATGTCAGACCTTGTTAAGACTTATGTACCTGTACGACCTTTGCGCTCCCAGACGATTGATTATCTGAGTGTCCCAAAGGTGAATAAAAAAAACAGCAGGTGAGCGGGCTTTTTCCTTCCGCGCACCTATTTTGTGAACAGTCTTCCCTTGGACATCAGGCAGTCATGTTCAGTTGAGGTCTTTAAAGCCAAGCTTAAGACCCACTTGTATACTGTCACGTATGAGTAGGTGTTTTTGCCTTTTCTTTCATTCATTTCTGAATTGTTGTTATTGTTGTGTCTGTTTTCACATGTTTTTTAACCTTCTGTAACTGTACAGCACTTTGATGGAAAATGCTCTATAAATAAAAATTATTATAATTATTTTTATAAATGTATAAATACAGTGGAAAGCCCTGTGCGTAATTCTGCACCGTGGCACCGCTGGAGGAGAAAGGAGAGAGAGTAAGACCATAATGAATGGTTAATAACTCGTTTCAGATTAGAACTGTTGTCACTGTTGTAACTATGTGCCGAACCGGGTCCAGCATGTGAGAGGGCAGCGCACTGAAACAACACCGCGTGAGATCTGTGCCGCTGACACCGTTAACAGCATTTCAGTCAAATTATGTCATTTTCCGTGATATTCAGTGTTAAAAAGTAGATTCCGTTTTTATTGCTCAATTCCGCGATTCCGTCTGCAATTCTGTGATCGCGGAAACAATAGGGCCCTAATTCTAGTTTTATTTCTTGTGTTTTGTAAATACTTACAGTTGATTCTGAAGCCTGAGGTGGGTCAAATAAGTCCACATTGGTGTCTATGTCTGTATCAACATCACTTGTCAAGGAGGTGGAGGTTGTTGGATTTCTTCTCAGCAGCGAGGATTTCAGTTGGGAAAGGGCTCTGTCTCTTGCAGCTTTTGTCATCTTCGGCTTCTTAAACAAAGGGCAGAAAAAGTAAAATGTTAAACTGCAAAGGCAAGAGGGGTAAATATCCATCTTTGTAGATGTTTGTAGAATCTATCACCTACTGTACAGCTTATTAAGGTATTGTCAGACCATATTTCACTAGAGTAACAGTACTCACTACTCACAATTTTATCTTTTAATATCATACAATGTGTCAGTATTTCAAAACTAACACAGCTGGAGTGCCACAAGCCACTTCTGCAACTGCACTGCTGTCAAACCTAAAGCCACTTATAAAGGAAAATATGTCTTATCCTCCCACAATATTCCCTTATTCCCGTAAATACTTACATTTGTTTGAAAAACTTGTGATGGGTCAATCTGTGTTTCATCTTCATCTGAAGTGAGACTGGAAGTTGCAGTAATTCTTTTTTTCTGTACAGAAGAGAAAGAATGTATTACATGACAACAACATATGAACTTTACCATAGACGCTTTCTGGTGAAGAGATTTTTTAGAAAAACATTTCAACTAAAAAACATCATAGTATTACAGTGTCATAAATTCATTAACGATTTTATGTGTTACAATTAAAAATACTATTTGAGTTTAACTAGTTTACTAGTTAACAATAGTGAATTTATTCCAGTGCATGATCATCTATCTGTTCACGATACTTCAGTTACAGTCGATGCAACAGCCTGTATAAACAGTTTTTTAACATTAGAGGCAGATTTGGATGCACATTGAGGAGCCTCTTGAAATAAACGCTGGTCAGTCAGTTTAGTTTAACTTAATTTAAAATATTTTTTATATTTTGCATATATGTAATAAATTCATGCCATCATATATATGCAAATTAGCACATGACGTTATCTAGAGACATCCAGGACTTTTCCTGCAGGCTTTTGCTACTTCCCACTGAAAATAGTTGGCAACACTGTTATCGACTTTGTTATGGACAAAATTGGATGCCGTCAGAACTATCTATAAAATTAGTGGTATTGTGGCATCCCTAGTTGCAACACAATATAACTATTAATTAAAGTGTGTTTTCTAAAGAAACTACCAACACAAGCAACAAAAATAACCTTTGGTTTGCTTCCATCACGTGTTGTGGTACATGGTGTGGTCCTTCTCCTTGCAACTGCCATGTGCCAGATGTCCTCATCCTTGAGGAAGGCTTCTTTTTTCCCCATCAACTCCTTGTAGTTGTCTGTAACCACAACCATACATCAGACAAACTATCAAAACCATGTTTTTTTTCCCTCTTTTGCTCAATATTTTAGGTATTTTGTATGTCTCGTGAAATGCACCACAGTCAATCTAATATTATACACAAGTCACTTTAAGTCTTTTTTATAAACATAGTTACATAAAAATTAAATTACATACAAGGTTAACGTTAACAATCATTAGCATGAGCCCCTGGCAAATTATTCACTAACACTAACAGCACTAACAGTAGGCTAGTGGCTGGCAAGTGCTAGCATAACAAATTTGTACCAACAATTTTTTTCTTTTTATTTTCTTTACAGTGGGCAATTTTGCTAAACATTCTCCACACAGCACGCTCACAAATGTTCACACAAAATCTCATCTGAAGTTGCAGAAGTTACTAAGTTAGCACCATTTACGCTAGCATTAGCTGCCGTCTGCCGCTAACAGCTAGCTAGCTAGTTATTAGCTAATGCAGCTTGTGAATGATAAGTTTGCCTATTATCTTGTTGAACTTAGTCATTAGTAGAAAGAACAGTTATTCAAAAGATATTTTACACCATGTACGAGCAATACAAACCTCCGAGTACGAGCAATACAAACCTCCGAGTAAGAGCAGTTTCGCGGCCACCTTGTTTTTAGGTGCTTTCCTGGTGCCCCAGCACACTTGTATCCATCCGTCTTCACTGGAGAGGTCCGGCCGTTTTAATACCTGAACGAGCTGCTGTCTGTACTGAGGTGTCACAATGTCAGTACTTTCGACGTGAATTGTGTTGTCCCTAAAATAAAACATCCCGAACTTGAACTGCGCCATTGTAACTCAACTGCGACAACGCTTCCCTCAGCATCTACTGTACATTCAAGTGCGTTGCATTCGGGGGTAACCAATCAGCGGCAGCACAGCGCCACGAGTACTTTAGGGTCAATTGGGAAAATGTCCACCACATTCAAATTTTCCATTTTGACATTGAAAATGGTCTGTCAGACGCAGACGTTCTTGCAAAAAAAAATATATATATAATTACATTTTTTTTTAAAGTCTGTGTACACCGTAATGTCCATGCACGCATGCGCACGTTTACGATGACGTTTTATCCAGGACACTGCGCGCGCCCTCTGCACTTTACTTTACCCATGGATGTATTTTAGCGGGCTTAGAGAAACCGCCCGCAGACATGGCACCCAAAAGACATTACAAAGAATATCTGCTGAATGAGTCGAGCCAACCTTCAAAGGCAACCAAATACAGACGGCTAGCAAAGGAGAACGAGGTATTTGAGCTTTCACATTTATTATCAACAACAGCAGTGATTATAGAATAAGATGAATAATTCTTCATTTTAAACGCAAGAACTGTCTTGTTCATTGCAGAATACTTTAAACTGCAGAGGAAATTACAAGAAATACCTCAGTGCATCCTGTACAACTAACAATAGAGGAGTCTTGAAAGAGGTAGACCATTTTTTTCATTTGCAACAATATGAATTGCAGATAGTGTTACATGCAAGTTGACATTGCAACTGCTCTCCCCAGATTCCACTTTCAA
Source organism: Melanotaenia boesemani (assembly GCF_017639745.1). NCBI lineage: Eukaryota > Metazoa > Chordata > Actinopteri > Atheriniformes > Melanotaeniidae > Melanotaenia > Melanotaenia boesemani. Next base: position 26,212,912 of record NC_055683.1, on the reverse strand, counting down.
ATAACGGTGAACGAACATATTCTCTGGAGGAATATCCAGGAGACAATCCCACAACTAACAAACAGGTAAAAACAGTGATCATTATGTTTTATGTTTCCATTCTGAAATAAAATGAAGGGGTTCACAAAATACATATTACTTTCCTCTAAAGCTTTTATTCATCCATAATTTTATTTATGTTTATCATACCCTAAATGTTTACAGTATTATAGTTAAATAAATCGATGTGCTGTCTCATGATCAGAATGTTCCCGATGAGGGCCTTGTTGCAGAAGGACCAAGCGGTCAGTCATCTTTAGAATGTTTGAGAGGAAAGCATCTTGTCACTCCAATAACAGAGCATCTGCTTCAGGACAGACCAAACAGAGATTCATCAGAGGTATTAAAATACCAGCAATTGAAATTGTAGATATTAATTGCTGTGTTGTACTATATGTATAGTTTCTGTATAATAGTCATTTCAATTAAATTAAACGTGATGAAAATAATGATTGTCCTAGCCTCTATAGTGTATTTCCTTAAAATGAGACACATACATGTATTATTGTCATTAATACTTCACTTGAGAATTTCCATGTATTATATCTTCATTATATGCAGCCTGCCGGAGAGGGGGTCTCCAGAAATACCCACCCAGTGCTAGAATTGCCACCCTCCACCTACTCACACTGCACTTTTCAATTTTGTGGGGATCAACAAGATATGCAAATCGGACCAGAAGCACAGGTACTATAGTTACAAGTTACTAGTTTTATTTTTATCCTAAAAACAACCCCTTTAATTGATACAGAAAATGTGAATAGAGTACTTTTTATTTTTCTAAACCGACGTCTACAAATAGTAATATAGGCTACCGATAATAAACATGTATTGAAAGTGAACACCAGCAAGGTCTCATTTGGTCACAGAATTATAACTACAGTGTACATATAACTATTTAAAAGTATGATTGCATTATTCATTCATGTTTAATTTACATTGTGATTCAAGCAAATTAGTAGTTCCACATGAGGCTAACAAAGTTTCTAACAGGTGGCTGACTTATAGCCTACATTGGCACTTGATGGCTACAGTTCTTCAGTATGTGAAGCTGTAGTCACCATTTTCCTGGATATTATCCATCTGTTAGATCTTCACTGCACATATAATGCAAATGTGGCTTAACTTGCTTAATGTGACTTAAATCTGATGTTTTTTATTCCGCCAATACAACAATTTTGTTTTTTATTAAGCATTATTATGCAGTTTTGGCTTAATGTTTGAACTCACTGTCTTGATAGAAACAGATGCCCTGTCTTGCATCCACCCAAGGATTAGTGCTTTTCAGTATTCTTGTTTCTGATTTGTTAATAGAGTTAATTTGTTTTCTAGGTTTGGGCAAGGAGTTACACATTTTGTATATTTACTGAATACAGGCACTACATTCATCCTTTCCCCTGAAATCACATCAGTTTTATATGAAGCTAGTGTATATTCCATTTGCATAACTCTCTGCTAACAACCCCAGAAGGCAACATGGCAAATTCTTTAAATGTAAAAACTACCATATGACTTGTAGTACCTACCACTTATCTTTTGGAGCACTAGTATTGTTTTATATGTCAAAACTATAAAGGAAATGAAAATGAAAATATTTATGCTTCCATTTATATTTTGCCAGGACATGTTAGAGAAGCAACCAGGATGCAATGTGCCTGCTACTCCAACTGATCAGCAAGAGACACCAAACCAACAGGTTATTAACATGTATTATTGTACATTATGTTTTCTCTGTAAATCTGTAAGCAATCTTTTTTAATGCAGATGAATGTAACAGTTTTCTACAGTATCTTGTCTTTTTTATGTCTTCGCAGGCAGAGACATTTTTGTTGGATGGAGATGATCCAGCGTATCCTGGAGCTCCACTGACAAAGGGACAAAGTTTAATCTTACTGATGTCTTATGTACTAAGGCACAATGTGACAGGTGTGGCACTGGAACATCTACTGAAGATTGTTAATGAACATTTCCCTGGAATGGTACCAGTAACCACATACCTTTTTCACAAAGCTTATGGACAATATGGAAATTATGTCCCCCATTTTTACTGTCCAGCATGTGAAAACTACTTGGGGGTAAATAATACCAGTGAACTACAGTGTGGAGCTTGTAATGCAGTAACTGATTCAGAGAGCTGTCTCAAAAGTGGGTGTTTCTTTCTAGTGCTTAGTTTGGATTCACAAATCAAAACATTGCTTGAACAAAACCAAAGTTTAAAAAAAGACTGGCAATGTGCAGATGTCATGTCAGATATACAGTGTGGAGAAGAGTACCATAAACTCAAAGAATCAGGTGAATTAGGTGAGGATGACATAACTTTAATTTGGAACTGTGATGGAATTCCAGTTTTCAGGAGTTCAAAGTATCAAATTTGGCCCATTCAGTGCCAGGTTATAGAACTTGAACCTAAAGAACGGAAGGCAAATATCTGTCTTCCTTGTCTCTGGTTTGGCGAGAAGAAGCCAAACTTCTTAACATATTTGAAGCCATTTGTTGATGAACTGCAAATTTTAGAACAAAATGGTATTAAATGGAAGGACTCAGCAAATGTACAACATGTCTCCAAAGTGTATGCTCTGATATGCAGTTCAGATTCAGTTGCTCGCCCACTTCTAAGAAACACCAAACAGTTTAATGGCTTTTATGGATGTGATTTTTGTTACCATGTTGGTGGTGGTCCTTACACAAACAAAGGCCCAAAACCACATCTTAGAACTGAAGCTAAGCATTTTGATCACGCAATGGCTGCAACACCAGACAGTCCAGTAATGGGAGTAAAAGGACCTTCACCATTAATGAAACTCACAAAGTTTCAAATGATAAATGGATTTGTTCCAGAGTATCAGCATTGTGTCTGCCTTGGTGTGACAAGGCAATTAGCAAAACTGTGGTTTGACTCAAGAAATCATGACAAAGAGTGGTACTTAGGAGCAAAATCAGACCGCATTGACAAAGAGCTCATTGCAATTCAACCCCCTGTTGAGATAACAAGAGTACCACGATCTGTTGCAGACAGAAAATATTGGAAAGCATCAGAGTGGAGGTCATTCCTGTTATTCTATTGCCTGCCTTTACTGAATGGGGTCTTACTAAAGAAGTTCTGGAACCACCTTTTTCTGTTTGTGTTCGCTATGCACATTCTTTTGGGAGAAAAGGTGAAACGCTGTGATATTGAAGTAGCTGAAAGAGCTCTCAAGAAGTTCTCACTGCAGTTTGAGAAGTTATATGGTGCAGCAAATATGACATTTAATGTCCATCTTCTGACACACCTTGCAGCAAGTGTTAGGAACTGGGGCCCTTTGTGGGCCACATCAACCTTTTCCTTTGAATCATTTAATGGCACTTTGTTACAGTACTTCAATGGGACAACACATGTTCCAGAGCAAATAGTTAAAAGGTTTCTTTGCTGGAGGAGTCTAACACAAAAAGCCGAAAAGTACATGGTAGATGCTAATGAAGGGGTGAAATGCATTTTTTCACATCTCCTAAACAGCAATGTATCAAGTTCTAATTCATCTACCCTGAATGAAAATGTCAGGGTTTTTGGTAATCCCTGTCATCACAAACTGTCAGCATTAGAAAAACTTGCTATCAAAGACTTGCTAAGTGTTACAGTCGAACACTGTGTTTGTTTTCACCGTTTCATTGTAAAAGGCGTACTGTATCATTCCAGCAGTAACAGAAGTCTAAAAAAAAGGATCAACTCAACAGTGGAGTTACAGGATGGAAGATTATGTAGAATTCTTTGCATGTCAGTATTCAGAGCAGGCGATTTGTCATTGCACTGTATATTGGTAAAGGAGCTTGTGAAGACTGAGGGACAGCTCTGCAAGGATAGTCAACTGAACATTGCTTCCACTTTTATGTCTGAGGTGTCAGAATCTAGGAATGTTTATGCGGTGCCCACTGACCTGTTCCACAGGAAATGTGTTTTGATCCAATCAAGAGACAAACAATATGTTATTCCTCTACCAAATAATGTAGAGAGAGATTAAATAGTTACTGGGGAAGTTAGAGAAAAATTGCTGAAACCACTGCCAAATTGTAAGAAATAGGGATTACATATCAGTGTGTATTCTTGGTGTGCCTTAAAACTAGTGGACAATGTCCAAAAATGGCAACTTCAGAGGATTAAGTCTGTAAAAATGATAAGGCATACATGGGCAAGCACACAAAGACTGTGCTGTTAAACAGTTAGTATAACAGTTGTGGTATAACAAAACACAAACAAAATTGTAGGGGTGAATACTTTTGCAAGGCACTGTACCTGGCCTCAAAATGTTGAACTTTAACAGACTGTTTTCATGCAAAATCAAAGACTTTCAAAGGATTAATTTTTCTGTCAAGCAGCAAAGCAAATTTCCTGTTATCTACACATCTTAATATGTTCATAAGTGTAATGTGTTTTCTGATTGCTGTCAAATGTAAGTGAAACAATCCAAGCTTTGGAATATGTACTTTCCATGTGATGATAAGAAATACACAAGGTTGTACTGTTTTCTTATTAGAAATACTGGTGACTACTGCATTATATAAAAGCACATGGTCAATTGAAAGGAACTCTGTTGTTGATGTTCATGTTTATTCAAAACTCACCATTACATTTGGAGAATGGATGGATCTTTAAATATTGCATAAAAACAACTGTGCTGTTGAAATAGTCCAAATACTTTATAACACTAATTGCTAACATTTTAAAATTGAAATAGAAAAGTAAGGATATTTTTTCAATTAGAAAAGGTATTGTTACATAACAGCATTGTTGCATTTTGCTGGTAAAATACATTATTTTAAAATATTGAAGAGAAAAGGTCAGCTGCAGAAATTAACTGTTATTGTACATTATTTTAAAATGATCTTAGCACACTAAAAGAAATGGCTACATACTGATGAATTTGTTCTGGTTTATAGTGTACTTATCAAGAATACACTAATTTACCACTGAAGTAGTATTCAATTATTAATATACTTATTTTAAGTGCACTTTAACACTGCTGTGCTAACAATGATATAAAAAAAAGTATTATAAAAGTGAACTTATTGAAAGGGTGCTAAAAGTGCACTTGATAAAAGTAGATGCAAATACACTGACATTAAACTTATATTTAACACATTCGAAGTACATAATAAGTAAATATACTAATAAAACACTTATATATATTTCAGTGTTAGTATATTTTATATGAATATACTTAATATGAATTTAAGTATTAGTACTACATAGTGTACTTTATCTAAGTAAACTGAAGTACTACTGAGGGAATAATATATTTTTAATTAATACATTTATAATATATTTTTGGTTTACTTTATTTTAACACATAAAGTCAAAATGTGCTAGAAATGTACTTTCTGAAAATTAAGTACATTTTTAGTACATTAAAGTATATTACTTTTTTACCTGGGCTCTATTACACATATACCGGAGACAAACCACTTCTAGTTTTGCCTCCAAATGCAAAAAACATGAGTACAAAGTGTTATATTTTTAGCAAACCACTATGCCACTCTATGTCGTACTTCACTGAAATCAGTTGCTTCAATTAGTGCATAGATATGAGAAAAATATTTCTTTAGCTTCCAGTTAATTATACACAATAACAAGGAAGAGCAGAACATCTTCCTGTGCTTTCTTTCTTCCTGCAGGGGTAAATGTTTTTGCTCTGAGATCCTGTATGGATACAGTCGGGAGAAATACATTTCTCATGGTACAGATTCTGTCCTGGCTCATCCAGACATTGCCATGCTGGACTTCCCTTTGGGGGTTGAAGGATTAAAGTTTTTTTGTTTAATTAATTAATTTAATGTAATTCATTTCATTACCTCAATTTATTTCAACTGAGCAAACAGCTGTGTGGACAAGGAAGGAAAAAAAAAAGTGGCAGAGAGACAAATAAAAACAGACGGGCCTCCAGAGATGGTTACATGTTCTTAAAAGGGCTGCTGTAGATCAAATTAGATGGCAGAGTAATGCTGTAGAGGACTGTTTGTACTTCATGACAATGTGTACTTTACAGGCCTCTGCGGCTTAGAGTTAGTGTATAATAGCCAAGTTGCACAGTAGCTGACCACTTGGTGACAGATGCCGGCTGACAGGTGGGGCCATGACACCTTTTAAATCATTAATGGTGTGTGGTCACGGTTCCATTCCTCATGTCTTTGAAGCACAAGAGGCATCAATTCATGAATAAAAGGAAGGACATATTTCGACTCACTTTACACTATCACACTGCAAAAAAAACAAAAAAATCTCTTACAAAAGAGCAAACCAGTGTAATGTCCTGTCATGTTTGGAACACCTTGTTAAGTACTGCATAAAAAAATAGGGGGTTAGGATGATGCAACTACAACACACAGCTCCGTGACTTTTTTCTGTCAGCTGGCATTAATTTGCCCCTGAACTGCCACCGTGCCCTTTAGATGACTTATATTAGAACTTAGTGGTTAGGCTGGATTTACTCTTGTAGCTGCTGCAGCCATTTCACACTAATGCGTGTGTTAAACATGCAGCATTCTATACACACCTTAGCCAATCCCTTTAGCAAAGGAGTTAAGGTGTGACAGGATTAAATAAAACACAGTTGTCACTCAGAAGACAGCTCACATGGGCTTAGATAGACTTAATTTTTTCTCATTCCTCAGTGGGATTTGCAAAGCTACATGTGTTTTATTACCACTTCGAGGTAGATTTGATGAACAGAAAAAAGCTGATATGAAGAATTTATTTAATGACTGATAAGCAATGAGCCAGTTAGTGTTACTTATTGCACTTGTTTGAATGAGCAAATGATTATATTGTTGGCAAGGATAACAAAGTGAGACATTTAACGCACCTTTTGAACTGTGTAAATGTTATGTTAATGTTATGTTATGTTAAATGCATATGTTTTAAACATACATTTACTGATTTGTGTGTGGCCTGATTAGTTGTGGAGAACAATTACAACAAAGTAAAATTGCTTAAAAGCACCTGTGGGATGGATGTTGTATCATTTTATCTATAGATTGCATGTTTTTAAAAAAACATGAAGGACTTATGGGGGAAAATAGCCTCAAATAAACCAGAAAAGCTAAATAATTAAGCTCATTTTCTCACCCAGATGTGTCCTGTCTGATACTTTTATGTGATGTTTGACTTTCAAACATCTTTTAAGTGTCTCTCAGTGGGTGTTTCAGTGTGAAATATGATAAATAACTGTCTGTAAACATATTGTGGTTAGATAAATCTTGAAGAAGGAGCTCATCTGTCATCACCACTAAGTGCTCCGGCAGAAGAGCCTTTTACACAACATTTGGGAAGTGAAAAATGTACCAGACTAACAAAAGCATGTCAGTGATGATTTTCCATGGCTTGAGAAGGAAATCTTTTGAAATCTGTGATTCTATGACAGTTTCTAGGACTGGTTTTCAGATCAGAAGTTTCAAGACATTACAGCCTCAAGGCTTTTATCATCCCCAGCATGAGCAGTTGGGTTGGAGGGATGAGTGAGGGGGTGAGCTCCACTTTGGTGTCAGATGGGTTTCAGGTTGCTGCTCCCCAAAATGTTTTTAGTGTTAACTTTCTCCTGCTTTCTGCTCTCTTGGGCCTACTTATCATGTACAACAAGAGTGATTGATGAGCTGTATGGGGAAGATCAGCTTTGAGAGCTGATGCAACAGCCAGATCCATGCAAAGATTACAATAAACTGGAAACCAGTGCAAATATTAGAGTTTATTACTTTTACTGATCTTTTCATTGAAATACTGTAGATACAGGTGCATGATTTGTTTGTCACCCATATTTATTTATGTAAATATCTCTCATTTTATGCTGTGCACTTTTTTTCTCCTCTTTTTCTCAGTGTCATGGAAAAGGGTAAAGCCTGTTAATGTTTAAACTTCCAGGTGTAATCATTTATTCATATTTTCATGGGTCTTTGCCTTTTAACGCTGAAAATAAGTAACAGTTCTACCTTTTTGTGTCATTTACTAACAGAACGTTTATTTTACATGCAAGATTATCTAAGTCCCATTGTGTAATTTAAATGCTTTTTATATGATTGTTTTTGGTCATCTCAGGCGAACAAGGAAGCACAGTGTGTGAAAATAAATGCAAACACAGATAACATTGGTATCTAAGTTGTAGCTGAGCAAATATATTGCAGGAGTTAACTTCAGTGTGGCTTCAATATGCTGATTTAATGTTTATAGTTTAAATAATGTCCAACAGACACCAAGGACTGTCAACAGGCAGGTGTTTGCACCTGTAGTTTTATAACCCCATATCTATAAAACAGCAAAACTGGAGCTGGGGTAGGAGAGGGTGACTAGGAATTTGTGGAGAAGGGAGCCAAGGAGGAAAGTTTAAAGAGGCTTCAGACGTGTGATCTGCTTGTCAACTGAATATAAGCAAGGGAGGAGTCTGATAGATCAGCTTATGTGGATTGAGCTTGGCCTTATGGTTAACCTGAATTAAAGTTACACTAACTTAATTCAAATTTTTTAACAATCACATTTTTTGCACCCTTTTCTTTTGCATTTTCTTTCTTTTTTTTCTGTATTGTAAGCCTTATTCCTGGCCACCAGCCTTGGGTTATGTAGACTTCACAAATTGGCTGCCATACAAGCAGGTAGATGGGCTCCTTCATCAGGCAGGTGGATTGTCCCAGAGTGTGTCTGTAGACAAGTCTGGTCATCCAGGAATGTGCCTCTTTGATCCCTGGATTATGGTTTCATCTTCTGGGTTGGGCTGATCTGCTCTTCTCTCAACTAAGGGGCCTCTTAGATCTTATTGATATATAAACTAACCAGTCTGTCATGATAACCAGATCACATCGCCTGCATGGATATTTACTAAGGATTAAACAAGCCCAAATTTGTAACATTACACCAACTGTGATTAAGTAAAATTATTGATGCGGAAATTGTCTCTACAGCTCAAAAGGCTTGTATTTTCTTCCATTTCAGCTTTTCCATCATAATAGCATATGTGCTGCTGGATGGTAAATACCCCGGAGTAATCAGTAAAGAACCATATTAGCCGATGGATTTATCTGAAATGCCAATAAAAGTTTATTTAGATTTAGCTTTTGACACAAAAATATAATCAGGTGGCCTAAATATGAAGAAACACTCAGTTAAAGCCAAATTAAACGGAGACTAAGAGTAAAAATCAAGATAAACCAGGAAGTACTTTTGAACAGTAGCAAACAAGATTAACTTTAATAATTTCAGTTTTCTGCAGGGAGATAATGTTCAGCAACACTTTCTATTTCTTATAGATTTATTATAACTGTTCTCTCATGATTTATTTTATTTATTTTTTGTGTGTGTGTCTAATTTTAGTACTTCCAGATACTATTTCTGGTACTACCTCTGTCACAATTTCAAGCAGCCCAGCCTTGGCAACATTCCAGTATTTCCAGTTGTGAGAACTTTGATCGTGTGCAGAATATATTTTTTTCATCTATTATATCTTAAAAAAAAAAAAGAACAAACAAAAAAAAAAAAAGAAAAAAAAAATCCCCATGTGTGAAGTACCTGCATGTTCATTCACTCTACATGTGACAAAGACTCCAGTGTTAACACCTGACAAACTGGATTCCCTCAGACATTATTCAGACTACTTTTAGTCTCCTCTGGCACTGATAAAATGAAACTTGCATTCCTGTGATGGGAGAGTCAGATGAACAGATAGTATGGATATGTTTAGGCTTTCTGCTAATGTAGGGAAATCTTCATAGAAGAATCATCGGTCAGGAGACAAGAAACACTCACAGCTAGAAAGACTTCCGATAAGGACTCTTGCTTGTCTAACAATCAACATTTATGAAAATTTAATTTACTGTAATTGACAGTGTTTTACTTTATTGTGTTATCACTTTTTGTGTTTATAATAAATATATGTTTCATTATATATTAGGCTACATTTAATTATTCTTCTTTTAATAGACAAGGAATTTAAAAAAAAAACACAGAAGAGCAAGCAAAACATTTTCAATGCAACTTTTAAGAGTTAAAGTAACAGAGATTTAAATATAAACAGTTATTATCCAGAGAGGATGCTTCTTTTTATGTAATGATTCAAGAAACAGGAGTGAATGGAGAAAACCTCATAAACATCACAAAAATGACTTCTTCTTAGAAATGAGTCATCTGTTGTCTTGATAACTTCAGATCCCACGTAGTCAATGTTATTCATCATTAACAGCCGTCTGGTTGCAGCAGCCCTTATGCTTATTGCCCTTATGAAGCTTTTTCAGAGTTTGTGTACACTTGAGTTCACAGTAAAATCCTGCACCACCATCACAAAGTAAACTTTCCTCAGCTTCACCACAGCTCTTAGACAATAATTACAGCCTTTCTGTGTTTCATGTGTTTTACATTTCCTCTTAAGAGCGACAGTGCAGTGACGCATTCCCCACAAGTCCCACAAAATTTATACAAGTGTGGTTTGAAGGATAAACGTATTATCTGAGAGTCTGTTGATCAGACAATAGATGTGTCCATGTGTCATAAGTGACAATTGCAGACTCTGGTCTGTTAAATATTTGCCATACCAAGCTGAAAGGTCAGTAAACATAACATATTAGAAATGTTTACTGAGCTGTGCATTTGCATAATAAGAAGAATTAGTAGAATCAGCTTCAGTTACACGGTAGCTGTGCTGAAGATATATTGTGGCTGCCTTTGTGACAACAGTTTAATTTGCACCCATGTTTGAGGGAGAAATAAAATTTACTCTATACATTTATTCAGTTATTCATTCAATTTTTTACCGCTTAATCAATATCAGGGTGGCCGGAGAGCTGGAGCCTATACAGACAAGAGGCAGGGTAAACTGCCAGCAGATTCTTCCTGCAAATCCTTCCTGTCGCATGTCACCATTATGTCAAAGAAACTCTTGACAAGATGTGGCTGAATGGTGATACTATAGCATAGACACTATAATTAAACCTGTCTTATGAATATACCCACCCTTCCACATACCTCCTGTCGGGTGGGTGCAGTCACATCCCTGGCCCGCCTTTGATTGACTTTATTATGAGTTTTTTTTTTTGTTTTTTGTTTTTTTTGTAAAAAAATAAACATTCTGAACAGAATCATTATGCATATAAGATATATATATACATACATAATACGATTATACTTATTCAAGGTTTTAAAGATTAAAATCATCAGACATGTGGTCAGCAAATATTCAGACTTTTCTAATACTCATCTTCTAGACAGTCGTTCAGTGGGCAAAGAGCCAACAATCTCAGTCAGACAGCAGTCTCCTGTTTCAGCTAATACTCAGATAATACATCCTCCAGACAGCCTTGCGTGATTCATTATGAAGCGGTCTCAGCCACTCTCCAGTGCATTTCCCAGATTTATGTAGAACCAATGTTTCTCAATGATTTCAGAATTAATGATCTTTCTAGTCAAACTTAAATGTACATAGAGTTTGTCTCATCATAGTGTGTGTGTATAACCACCTAGATAAAAATGAATGATGAAACAATTTACAAGAGCATATACAAAGTAATTAGGTTTTCAAATAGAGAATGAGTAATATGGTCTATTCTGAGACACTGTAGATTATGTCTGCTGAACATGATGGTCATGAGTCTGTTGGATTCTTGAGTCACAGGCCCGTTCTTGTCTTGATGTTTCAGAGTTGGGGGTGGTCACGACCCCCATGGTTCACCTCTGCTGTGTGGTAACACTTACACACTCACACGTGCATGCACATTTTAAGTGCTCCTGTTTCCATCAGCTTTTTGCAGGTTGTTACTGCAGTTTGTGTGTCTGTATTTCTCTTTTTGCTGCAGGTAGGTTTGATGATTATCTGCTACATGCACACATGGAGATTTTTTTCTTTCTTTGTTTCACTTTGGTTCTTTCGTCTTTTCACCTGTCTCCTATCTATTTCACCTTCTTTTTCTTTTGCTCTCCCTGTCAGGTTTGGCGTTGACATGACATCATAGTTCAAAACAATTAAAAATGCAAATAAAAATTGTAATATTAAAGAGAATTTAAAGAATCAAGGGCACATATATACAGTATATACAAGTTGCCTCCTTTGGTAGAACAAATCTGTCACAATTTGGCACACAGATGTGTTCTAAATGTCATGATGCTGGACAGAACACTGTAAAAAGAAAATAATATTAATAAATAAATAAATGAATGGACAACTGTGAACTAGGTCAGGCAGACATCTCAATTTTTTTTTTGCTGCATCCTATGTGATCTACTTCAAATGTTCATGCTACATATTAAACATAGCCATCCAATCTGGGAGGTCTATTTGAGCTGCACACTTCCTCCCTTGCTGATTGCTTCATGCTTGCTGCCACTGCTGCTGCTGCTGCTGCTTCTGCTGTGATTACTGCACATTGTCTGCTTTTGTTTTGAGTCCATCCACCTTAGGCTCTGATTACCAAGAAAATATTCCTCAGCATTCACTACAACATTCAGTTGATTAAAACTCATGCATCCGCAAGGAGTGATAGATTCAGAGCCGTCAAACTACAGTGTGTGATAAAGTTCTTATTCATCATCTCGTAAGTTGTCTGAATTTCAATTTTGATCATTCGCAGGAGGGAGAAATAATAATTTCAATAATTTTCAGCATCTTATTAAACAGTACCTGAATGTTTTGAAGATGTAGTAAACTCTCTTCTGATCATGCCCTATGGACAATGTCAGATTCTACGAAAAACTGAGCATATGTCCACACTACAAAGTTAGCTATACAAAAAAAAATAAATAAATAAATACCTTTTTCAACATTCAGTTCTGTGGAAGACAGTGTGAGTTACAACTTAACTAGTAAACTTACTCATCAAACACATTTACATTTCTAACACTTTAAATTTCAAATAAGTCCTCAATTTACAAAACAATAACTCTATAGATTAGGAATGATTTTACATATTGTTGGATAGACCTTGCTGCTGCTTATTGACTATGTTGCCAAGACGGGATTTTTTAGCAGGACCCCAAATGATTGCTCTAATTGTTCAACTATTTTTCTCTCATTCTTCTTTTTATTTTTTTTAAGAGACAAAGAAAGAGAAGTCCCTCTGTCTGACCTTAAAACACATCTACTTCCCATTTCCCCCTCTTTCACCCTATGCATCCTCCTACTCATTTGACCCCTGACAGCTGGGGCCCCTGCACCAGAGCCTATTGATTCTTTGGCATTGAACTTGAATCTTGGGGCAACAATCAAAGAAGCATTGTCTCTCATTAAGACTGATTGCAGACCAAACAATACTTGTTCACTTTCCCTCATTTCTCTATTCATAGAAAGAACCACTTATCCTCAGCTGTCCAGGACTTTTTGACCATTCAGTTCATGTGGAATGCATGCATTTCCTGTGTATAGAAGATGTCGCTTTTACTCTGACGGATCACCGGATGATAACAATCTTCATACGCCCCTCTGTGTAACCTGACCAGTGTTGGTGGCAGGAAGTCTGAAAGGTCCCTCAAGCAGACTTACAAAGAATAGAACAAGTAATCATGACATCTAATGTCAAAATGATAGTGTTATAACATTACTAGATACATTTAAAATAATCCCTTATGTTTCCTATATATTCAGTTTGAAATTAATATAAATCCAGCAAGGCCTTTTTGTGCTGTACAAATCTAATTATCAGCAGCTCTGTGACTGCAGTTTTAAATGGAAGCGCAATGCTAGGTGCTTTGTAACAGACAGAATGGCATTTTGTGTATTTGAAAAGGAAATGGCATAATTGCAAAATTAAGTTTTGCCCTAATTACAGGAAAACGTCTGAATTATTCTATTAACAGCAAATAAAACACATAATTTAGTTTACACTTAGCTCTGTTGAAGCAAATTAGGTATACACTTACTGACGTCTACTGATATAAACATCACTATGAATGAATTAAATAAAAAGTAGCCTGAAGAAGAGTAGTTAATTGTTCATTAAAGAGAACTGTTGTTGTAAGTGGTTAATTAACCTGGGGCCCCCTTCTGGTTCGCCTAACTAAATATACAAATTAATGAATATACTCCTTGACTGGTGTGAGTGTAGAATTACAAGTCAATGCAATGTTTTTTAGCGGTTTTCCTAAAAATGGAGAGAAAATGGCAAATATTGTGGACTAAATCAAGTCTATCTGGGAACCTTTTAGTCCATTATGATTTGTTTTTATACCACTTCATTTTATAATAGTACAGGGGTTCCTAAATAAACATTTTGGCCATTTTGAATACTTAAATGTATTATTACTTCAAGATTTTCATAAACTCAAAAATAAGCATGTTTATCTAGGGTCCAGACTGAAGACATTTTGGTATCAACCAACAGCCAGAAGGTAGCACATCAGTAAACTGGCTTTCTAACCAGGTGCCCACTAGGACATAGAAGGATCCTAATCTTTCATTAAAAAAAGAAAAACAAAGAAAAAAAAATTAAAACTCACATTAATAGCTTTTAAAAATAAAATCAGCATTTTGTAATCTTATAATTACATTTTTTAGATAAATTGTAAAATACAAATTTTACTGTTCACTACTAAAATTACCTGTAGGTCTATGCATGAAATTGTCTGGCTGGGTAAGATGGGCATGTTTTTCATCTCTTTTAAGTCATACCTTCCTATCACACACATTTCAAGTGCTGGGAAAAGGAAAACAAGCTGTGTCTCACCCTCACCCAAGATACATTTTATTTAAAGGGACATCATGTAATATTTTCTTTTGTTTACTGGCCAAAATCGATGTCTATTGTTCATACATATGACGGGTAAGCCGGTAGGGCAGAGCAATGACAGTCTGCCATCTTAAAACTACAGCTGCCGGCAAGGGGCAAATAGCACCAATTACATGTTTTCTCTGCTAGCCAGCGCACAATGATTAAGATGTGGGAGGAGGAGATAAACAAGAGTGGCTAACTACCTCAAAATTTGGAAAATCTGTTAAATTGTTCTTCACAAAAATGCAGCACCAAGCATATGCAGCAGCTGCACGGGAGCTGTTTTCACCACTGCCAAAAAAGCGAAAAAGGGGACAAATACAAAAGGGAAAAACATCGGGCTAGTCTTCCCTAAGTATAAGGAGCTCTAGAAGGAGAAAGATTTTAAGCGGTACTGCCTAAATGAGCCTAAAGCTAACTTTTTTTCATGTGGTTTTGTTAGACAGTCTTGCTCATTACCATGGCAGCATAACAGTAGTTTCTGCTAAAATACACCAGCCTCGCTGGTACAGAAGTGAATGTTTGCTTCGCTTTCATAGTCATGGTAAACGCTAGCTTTCATTCGAGGTAAAGCTGGACTAAAAGCCGGTGGGAAGGCTTTATAGGCTGGTTTTTACTGTGACAAAAAGCTGGTGCTGTGTCCAGGCCAGTTTCCCCATCAAGATCTGTTCCCCCTGTGAGAATCACTCTTCCCTCTAAACACAGAGGAACGATATCTGAAAGTGAATTTCCACCCACTAAACGTTTCCCCCCCTCACCAGATCCAATGGGAACTTCTTCACCTGAGTGTGTTAAGTTTGAAATACAGTAACTGTGTTACTGGTAATACATGCTTTTCTATTTGTTTCATGGTGGTCAGATATGTATACTTTTATTGTGATTGGGGTGAAAGTCTGGTTGCTGGTGAAGCTCACGGAAGTAAGCGAACTGTGTTATCATGAATATGGCAGCAGTGCATAAAGTTAACATTCAACTTCAGAAGTGAGTTCTTTGTGTGGAACAGAGGGAACACTCTATTAACTATTGGATGACATGCTTTGATTGGTGTTGTCGAGGCTTTTTGAAATATGACGGCTACTGTTGTTGCAATATATGTTTGAGAAAGTGAGAGGCTAGAATGCACCATATGTGATGCACAATTGCAACCTTAGATGGTAGTAATTCTTACACAATGTCCCTTAAGTTTTACTCAACTAATTTTAATTTTTGTGATTTTGTCCTTTTTTTCTCTGGAAACATTAAATTGTGGAAACTTTACATTGAATAGTTGTCAACTGTCTCCACTCTGGTCTACAGTAGGCTGCAGATGTGCCAACTTCATCAACACAACAAGGGCCCATTTATACTCACACAGACAACTCTGTATAAGCTCATAGTTTATACTGTGTGCAAGGAGGACCACGTGTCTGCTGCATACTCATAGTATGCACACATGGAGTACATGCATCACAGCATGGCCATTCATGGAGAGAATTATGCAGAACTATTATATTATTAATAATGGAGAAAATAAAAATCCAAACCTACATGGCCCCATGTGAAAAAGTGATTGCCCTCTAAACCTAATAACTGGTTAGGCCACCCTTAGCAGCATCCTTGTCGTAATTCAGCACATTGGAGGGTTTTCGAGCATGAACAGCCTTTTCAAGTAATGCCACAGCATCTCAACAGGATTCAGGTCAAGACTTTGACTTTGCCACCCCAAAGACTTCAGGATTGTTTGGTAGACAGCAGAATTAATGTTTCCATTTATCACAGCAAGTCTTTCAGGTCCCGAAGCATCAAAACGGCCCCAGATCACCACACTACCACCACCATATTTTACTGTTGGTATGATGTTCTGTGTCTGAAATGTGGTGTTACTTTTACACCGGACACACCTTCCAAAAAGTTCTACTTTTGTTCATCTTGTCCCACAGAATATTTTCCTTTGGGGATCATCAAGATGTTTTCTGGCAAAACTGAGATGACCTTTGGAAATGGCTTTATCACCTTTTCCAGACTGATTGATCTCATTTACTTTTTTCTTATTTGTCCTGAATATAACCACATAAAACCACCAGATCTGATGAGTGAAGTTAAACAGCCAACACTGATAAAAAAAATGATAAAATTGATGATCTGGCTAAAAACATATTTTTCCTTTTAGCCACTGGAGTACCGTGAAGGACCAGAAGATTCAGCTGGAACAGCAGAGAGTACAGAGTCAAAATGGGATGCAATCAGCCGGCCAGAGGGGGCGTCGGTCTGGAATGGCACAGAGGCTTACATACTTAGTGAAAAAATCTTGCTGAATTTGTGTGGTAACCACCGTTTTTAAAAACAATAACCAGTGAATCAAGTTGATGAGAGGCTGATCGAATTATTTCTTTGTTTTCTTCCTCAAGCTAATAAAAAAAACGTAATCATACTGGACGGCATTGTTGTTTCAAAATAGAAAATACCTACCGAGCTGAAGCGAACCATCAAAAGAACTCCAATCTGGTGAGTTTACGGGCTGATACCACCCCAACTTCAGATTAGGAGGAGAAAGTGCAACACGACACCCAACCTAAATATCCCAACATAATATGACTGGCTGGTAAGCACCTCTGAGAATTTCAAAGTCTTGTTGCCAAACCCACTGTCTGAGTCTGATTCCAATAGTTAGCTTGCCAAGGATTTCCACGCGTTGCCCATTGGCCGAATGAGCAGGCACAGAAGAGGCTGCCACAGAGCATTTGGGAATTCCTGTCAGCTGCATATCAACTATGATGCTCCCTTCAAATACAATGGACATTTAGGTCTTGCTGATTTTATTCTCTCTTTGTGTTTTTAGGTTCTTCCTCAAGACCTGATGAAAGACTTGTTGTGCTGTCACTCACAGTATGTAGTAAATAACTGACTGATTTCATAGATGGGCGACACAATTAAGACAGAGCTGGACAAGGGTGTAACTTGCTCTTGCAACCTTGCATTGTTATGTCAAAGTCACACACCTCCTGTCACTATTATTGCCATTTCAAAAGGCTTGCAGAGGAATATCTTCTAGACTAGTGTGGTCGATGACTGTTATATGTCTTTATGTAAAATGCCTTGTAGCCAAAACTCTGAGAGGGTTGGGATGAAGTGATTATGTCAAAACTCATCCATCATGCACCCGACAAACAGTAAAAACATTCATAACAGGCTGATTTCCAGGCTTTCAGTAGCGTAGATTGTATCAAAATGTCAAAATAATTCATGCTAGAAATAAAGATTAATAGTCTCATGAGTGCTGATTTAAAATGAAGAAAAAGGTCACAACAGATATATTGGATTTCATGTAACATACATATATTTTGCTTTTTTCACCCAAATGTTTCTCTCTGCAGTGTGAAATAGGGGAGCGGCAGTGATTCAATCTCTCAAATGTCAACCTTTTGCACACTTCCCTGTCCAAATAGCCAATCAGGATCCATTTAGGCAGCAGTGGCCTGGAACTGGATCTGACAGGCCTGGCAGAGGTGTTCTGCACCACATGTGAGCCATGGAAGTCCTCAGCAGTTCAGGTCTGAAATCCATACTGTGGTTTGCACAGACATTGCTGATTACCACACTGCTGGTGCAGACGTGCAGGACAAGGCTGTCAGGTCTAATTGTCTAATGGACAGAGAGTGAAGTCACACCAGCAATAAAAAACTTTTCATTCTGTCTTTAAAATTTTTTTTTTCAGTTGGTAAGAAGACATTTTTTTTTTTTATCATTTTTTATTATTATTGTTTCTGTTTGCTTTTATTTCGATTGTGGGATGTTAAAATTATAATTGTGTTTTTCTCTTCCTTTTTCGGTCTCAGATTTCAAGCAAATAACTGTTATGTCTGTATTTAGCATTGCGATCTACACATTAGCAGCAGCAAAGATAATGCATGATAACAAAAAATCTCTTCTATCTGCAAAAGATAAATGTTTGACTCTCTGGCAAGCTTTTGCTGTTGTTGTGTTCTTCATTATTTTTTATTTATTCTATATAAACTTCAGCCTTTGGACACCCAGATCTCCTTTCAGGAGGCCTGCAATTTCAGTGTCCTGCCTCCACGCTTGGATTAACTTGGTTTAAACAAAGTGGTTCTGTGCTTTGTGAAGCCGTTCAGACCACAATCATTGTTGAGGGCCCAATCAAACACTTCTAGCTCCACAGAGTTTATCTTTCCTTTTTCTTTTTTACACTTTTGTGATTCATGAGACTATTTTCTGTATGGTATGATGCATAATGTTATATTTTCGCTATGATCAGATTTAGAAAAATTGCTGTGTTTTTACTTCAAAATCAGCCTATTACATGATATATGTTGAAGGCTTCTCTTAATATCAGTGGTAGTTAAAAATCAATAATTTAAACTATTATTGACTGCAAAGTCCTCTTATGACAGCTTACTCTGAATAACAAGTGTATGGTCCTAAAAAATAACCATCTGCAATGTATGTATGTTTGGTTTCATTGTGTGTTGACTTAGTTACTTACAAAAAATTCCTTTTTTAAAAACAGGACTCCAAACTAGCTCAACATGAGACTTTCTGTTTACAGCAGATTCGAGCAAAGTGACTGGGAAATGCAGAGATTTCTAAACAAAAACAACAAAAATGACCAGAAACTCTCTGGTGTTTACTTCTTGAACTTTGCCTAATTTGTCCTAATTGCTCCTGCAAGTCACAGAAACTGTATATGTGCTGTCAAAACCAGGCAAAATATGACAAATCACCTCAGCTTGATCCAGCTAGAACTTGGCATGTTTTGAAGTTGCATAGTTTTTTGTTGGCGCCAGGTTAACAAGCCTAACATCTTTTTAATTTCCATATATTTACACATGGTCTTTCTCTTTATCAGACAAAGTAAACCTATGCCTAAGTAAGGGATTTTAATAATAATGCATACCAGTAAAAGGATTTTTAAGAAAAAAACTTTGCTGATGTTTGGTTGGCTCAGTCTAATACAACCATAAAAACATTCTCAATTTCTATTCCATTCATTAACAAGTAATAGTTTCTAATGGTGCTTTAAATGGGTAGGTGTGTTTTTCATTTTTAGACCTTGCATAAGCTATAGCAATCTTTAATTTTATATCAGGATTTTTTAATGCATTTGAGCATCTTGAATTTCAAAAAATGTTTTTCTTTCTGGGTAACCGTGACCCAATCTCATCTACTCATGAAGAAGTTTCTGTGGAATATCCTCCAGGTCCTAAGCTGTTTAATAAAAGTGAAAACCTGGCTGTTTTTGCAAACTAAACACACACCATCCATCATCCTGTAGCATGTAGCCATATTATTCTTCTGTAGAAACTTAGAGACAAAGTGGACTGGACTTGCAGGACACTCCAAGGGAATGAAGGTGTTCGGACAGCCTTCATTTGATGTTGCACAGGCATCACATAGAAACACCATGGCCAATGCATACAGAGGTTATACCATTCATTTTTTTATTATTATTAATTTTTAACTAACATGGTGGCACTTGTGTTTCTTTGAATCCAAATGCTCCCCTTATTTGAAAACAGCCACAATCTAATGTTTTTTTATTTCTATTTAAAATAATAACAAGAAACTCTATTTCATAGAGATTCTTGTTATTCGATTAAATGAAAGTGAATAAATGAGGTGCTTAAAAGATGTTTTAACTACTGTGTTAACACTACTCACTATATCTATTGTAAAGTGTGATTAAAGCATAACACTGGACTCGATCTGAAAGTGTAGAAGGAACAGGCTAAAGAGAAGTCCTATTGAGAATCAATCACTAGAGAATCACTGATGGAGGACAAAAACAATACTTTGGTCATGATTTTTACACTGCACAGTCAGCGCTGGACTCTGTAATTTATCCCTTAGCCAAGAATCCTGCACACTTTATAAATCAAACCATCATTGTGTGAACAGGTTGATGAAGTCATTCACGGTCAATTTCCATCAGCCGGCAGGGCTTTGATTAGAGCATTAAATCTCCTCATGTTAGCCTGTCTTCCTGAATGAACAGCCAGGTTAATGGTCGGCCCTCTTTATGTCGCTGGATTTCAAATGTTTCTAAATGGGCTTTCATTTGCCAACACTGGAAATGTATTTCAAGTGTCACAAACATTAAGCACAACTAACTTTTCAAAACAGACATGGAAAGAAATATATATATATATATATATATATATATATATATATATATATATACAAGCGCTAATGGGCAAAATGCTCAAAAATAACTATGCCAGAAACTCATAGCTCACATTCTTCCCTTTCATATGATTAATCATAAAAACAGCTTATTCAGATTATAGCAAAAAAGGAGTCACAAAAAACTTATCTGACTGTTCTTAAATTTGAGGACCCTCCAAAATTAACTTAAGGACCAAGTTTCTCCTGATATATTTTAAATATGTTTCATCATTCAGCACCCATAACATATAAACATCCCATTGGCTTGGTGTAGAGGCATTTAGTGAACATTTTGCACATTTCCCCGTTTGCTTTCAAAATTTGTGGATGTAAAACAATTTACAAAGGAAAAGCTATTACAAATGTAAAAGACCTCTTTCAGGAAAGATTCCCATTTTTTTGTTAGTAAAACATTTTGCCTTTGTAGTTTGACACTCTGACATCACAGATAGGACAATTACTATGTGCTTTTGTATCAACGCGCTCTGTTAATTCAAGACATTCCCACTATGGTTTAAGAGTCTGAAAACCAGCAACACAGAGAGCTCAAAGTCCAAAGTGAGGACTACATCAACATGTACTTCAGGAAAACCACACTTTTTACACTGCCAGATATGTTGGGTTTTGCATCAGCATGATGCATATGTACATGATTGATGAGGTACCACAAGAGTTGAAATGACCCCACGTCAAAACCTGCATGGATATAATGGATGTTCAGGACTGTCTATTACCCCTATGTACACAGAGAGTAACATTGCATCTCGACATGCATTTGACTGTTGTCCAAGCTGTCATTGCTCAGTGAGCCTATGGTCTTAAGTGCTCAGCTGGTAAACAAATCAGGGCTTATTAAATACACACTTGTCACTCTCCACTAGCCAGGCATGGAAAAATTTATTTTGACAAATGTTGGCCCACAGGACTTAAATGCCTATAGCTGACGCCAACAGATAAATACCTCTGAATTAGGAAATGGATTGAATTTAGCCATGGTATGCTTTTAAAACATATATTTTGTACTATCCCTGTAGCCTATCTAAGGTCAATAAACAATCTGTGAGTGACACTTCTAATTGCTTAATCTAATTGTGTTGCCTGTGTCTGACTACTGTACATTAAGCCTGGCCAATTAAGCACACACACACACACAAAAAAAAAACACATTTACAAAAGCATGTATGGATGTTGTAGAATTGTATTTAAGAAAAATAAAAAAGGGCTCTCAGTTACCAAGGTTATATTTAAAGAAAACAAAAAAAAGAAGAATATTACAGAAAGGTACATGCACATCATGGATAGATGCATGAGTACGGTGACACATAAACTATATTGTGTCCACATAAGAAAAATGTCTGCTCAACTGTAAAAATCTATTCTAATTATCTCATTCTGGTAAAAGGTCAAGTTTAACAATTAAAAAAAAAAATTTATTAAAAAAAAAAGAAACAAAATAAACTTTGCTTGTGCCTACCCAAATGTGTGTGTTAAGTAAAACACATTCATGTGGCACTCTGAATTTACTGTAAGTGAAGTCACAATACTGGAAATAGATGTATTGATACTGTTG
Organism: Melanotaenia boesemani; assembly: GCF_017639745.1. Classification (NCBI taxonomy): domain Eukaryota; kingdom Metazoa; phylum Chordata; class Actinopteri; order Atheriniformes; family Melanotaeniidae; genus Melanotaenia; species Melanotaenia boesemani. Next base: position 26,190,441 of record NC_055683.1, on the reverse strand, counting down.
CATCGGGGTCCTTTCATGGAACCATCTGACTAATAATTGTCAAACAGCATGGCTGCAGAAGCATGAGTGAGTGGTCCATCCTTTCAGCCTTCCAACCAACAGTGTAAAAAAATAGATTCTTAAACTGGAACTTAGTCAGGCTGTTTGAAGTCTCCCACTAATGCAGGGATATTTGGGACTAGCATACAAAATCATTTCTTTCTGTCTTTTTAACTGTCACCCAACAATCCCTGATACAGCACTTTTGTGTTCATTTACAACAGCACAGAGTTCAATAATAGTATTTATTGACTAATGTATACATTATTGATAATCCTTGTTATCATGCTTTAATGCATTAATAAATGTATTGTTATATTTTCAAAGGAATAGTTGTTGTGTGATCATTGTGTATGTGTAATGTGATAACTGCTGGTTGTGAAGGTCAGTGTCTGGATCCACTGTCTCTGTGCATGTCATATCTGTCCAGCTTAACACACACAGACACAAACTCAAAACTGATATTAAGGTATGGCTATTAGTTCTGGAATTCTTCAGTGGTGCCCTGTAGGTAATGTTTTGATTCTTTTGTTAAATATTAAACTACTTATTGATAATGACAAACAACTAGACTTGTTCCTACCAAAACCCAACAGACAGAAGTCCACAACTACATAATGTATTCACATTCAATACCTTTTACACCTAAACAGCCCCAGACAGTTTCCAAGAAAGGTTTTGTTTGCATTTCATGTGGGGCTGTATGTGTTAATGCTAGCATGCTTTTGTTTGGTAACACAGACTTGACTTTCTGAGTGGAACTCAATAATTAATTAAGAATTCTTTTATACTTTGTCCCTTCTTTGTTTCCTATTGGTTTTCTCCTTTTCAGTTTTGCCCTGCAATCAACTTTTAACATCTCTTTTTTTCTTCTCTCTTGTGGGCCGAGTCATTAGCATAACAACAGAGTCAGGCACAAAAGTCCTGTGGGCATGTGACAGGCTTGTGGGATGGGGGCACATGGATGGGGAAATAGAGGGAAAGGGAGGGAGGGATGGAGGGAGAGAGGCTGCCCATGCTAATATCTGCAGCTGGGCCTTTGGTTTTGTTCTCTATGCAGCTGGGCTGGATGAGAGAGCCTGGATTCCAACACACCCCCATCGGCATAAATCTTGCCATGCTTGAGGCTGCACACACTGCAACAATGCCACTGGGTCAGTCTATGCCAAGTCGGCTGGCTCTGCACATACACACACATGCAAACACACATGCTTACAAATAATTTGTTGTTGTGTGGAGTTGTTTGTAGCTACCAGGCCTTTTTTTTCGTTCTGTCCTGTGGATTGCATATATTAATCATTTATCATCTACTCAGACTGAGTCTAAATGAAAACCCAGACGGTGCTAATTATTCCTTTCAGTCTCATCACCATTGTCTATAGAACAAAACCAGACAAGATTGTGTCATGTGCCGGGGTCACTTCCAAGATTAATTTTGATCATTGCTTGTCAGTATATGTCTGGAGTTATTCTGTTCTCCTGTGTCTTGACTGTTGTGTGGTTTAGTCTGATTGGGTTAGGATATTTGAAATTAACAAAAAAACAAAAAAAAAAACAAAAAAAAAAAAAAACAAAAAACAAAAATAAAAACATAAACAAAAAAACAAGAATTCTGAAGCACTGTGATTGTCAGATGTGATTTCAAACTATTGATATATTCACAACCCACAGTACAGCTCAGCCATTGCTTGCAATGCATCCTGACTATTCCAGCATGAATTAAAACAAAGCAAAACTCAGACACAGTGACAAACTTGTTCCCAAAACGTTTGTCCACAGCTTTCAGCCTATCATTAATAACCCTATAAAGAGTTCTTTATGTCCGAGTGGACAGTGTCACTTTTTGGAGTCAACTTTGACGAGATGAATGTGTGTGGAGAGCTTGAATCCTTCGCAGCTGGGTGTGAGCAGGGTGCTGGTGACAGTGGGTACCAGGGCACAAATCCCATGGCAGAAAGGGCATCTTTGTTTGGCCCAGGTGCTCTCTGGATGCACTGCCCTCACATCCTGTTCAGGCTCATTCATTATGCATGAGCCGTACATTTAAAATCATGAGCTTCCTGTCAAAAGCCAGAAAGGGCTGGCCCAGCCAAGTGTGCTCTCTGTGGCTTCAGAGAGAGAATAGAAGCGTAACATTTTCAAGGAACTGAAAAGGCTTAAAGCAAAGGCCATTGTGGCATGGGCAAGCATTATAAAACACATTATAGCTCTAACTATTTGAGATACAACAACGTCTCATAAACCAGTCAATGCTTTCAGCTCTACTGACATGGACTTTCACAGTTGCCGACCACCTCGGCAGGCTCTGTATGGACTACATTAATATTAATTAATGCATTGTCTGAGTTAAATGTGATGAGTTTTGGGAAGCTTTTGTGGAAACCTTTGGTTGTAGAAGTTTGTCATCAGTAGCTGCCATAATAAATAAACATGCAAAGTTCCCTCCTCTCATGCGCCCCAGTGCTCCCATGAGAAGATGTGGCTCTGTAATTACTGCAGGATTACGATAATCTTTGTTTGGAAGCGTAACCTCCCCCTAGTCTTTGTAGCTCAGCACGAGATGAATCCAGTACAATTAAGCCATTTTGTTTCACTGCATGACTGTTCATTAGCATTATCTACACCAGTGGCTTCAGCTCTCAAACTGGGTCCCTTTAAGATTTTCAGCATAGCATCAGCTCCCTTGGTTACAGCTTAGGCTCCCAGGGTCTAGGGTCAGGGTGGGTCAGCACCAAATGATGTGATCTGACTACCAGAGATACTTCTGCAACTATCAAAATGATCTAAACAGAGACTTCTCTTGCACAGCACAAATTGTACTCTGTTAACCTCATTATGTATCATCATCATAGCTAAATGGCATAAATCAGTGATGTGGCTGACTGCCATGTTATCCATATTCCAATCCCAAATTTAAGAGTCTGCCTTAAAGTTTAGAGCCTTAGTGCAGAGGGGTGCCACACCTCTGGTAAAAGGAATCTCAGCCTCAGTAGCCTGGAGCATCTTTTTTCACTTACTAACCTATCAATATGACTTGTAACTGGCCCAGACAGAGGCGCTGCAGGTAGGGACATTAACCTTTAAGAAGAGTCTGCTCCTGACTATCTGGGGATGGAGAAGACCCTTTGGCTTGAAATGATCATTGGGGCAACTTAACACAGCTTGGCTTTAACAGGATTTGAATAGTGAAACCCCTTTATCAGGGCTTACAAGGATGAGACATACAGCTGCTTAAACAGATCCTTGAGCTCTGATCTTGCTGAGAGGAATTCTTATACTTGATAAAACAATAAGTTATCAACCAAAGGTTAAATAATGAAGGAACTGAGGTAAGGTAGTTATTTCACTTGACTATAAAACAATTGTAAAGGGCCAAGGATTGACAGGTGAACACTAGTTGTGTTTTATTAATGAGATTTGGATGCAGTTAGTGACTTACACACATTTTAACTATACAGTAATAATACCACATGTCGCACAAAAAAGGTCATTGTTTCTCCCATTACAATAAGTAATTTAAATGTCTTATTCTCAAAGATGTTTTCAAGTGTGAACAGGTCTTAACTGGATCTTGTTTTCATTCCAGTGGTCAGCTCATCTTAACCTGACTCCTGTCACCCCTCATCTTTAGCCCAGGCTGATGCCAGCTGCAGAATATTGGCCTGTGATGAAAGGTGGGATATACCACCCACTGTCAGTTATAGATTTAATAATGAACATGTCACTCTGCAACAGCAGCTCAAATAAATCCTGTTTGTTTATACTAATAAAAGAAATTGCCTGTCACATTACTCTACGTGGTACTTATTCCACATAAGACTGCATAACATTCAGGAATGTCAAGCACACGCATGAACACAGACACCTACAAAACAACTCATAAGAAATAACTTTCAGTTCACAGAAGGGTGTGTCGATATTTAGATTTAGCTTCCAAGTTGGACTTTCATTTGCTATCCTTACAAGCTGTCATATTAAATATGTTATTGGAATACACTGAGATCACCTATTAGTGAAATGGAAAAATGGCAGCAAAGTAGATTCCTTAGTGAGGTCAGTGTCTGAGGACCATAATCTGGATTGCCAGCAGCCTGCTGTGGGTCTGTCTGTCCCACATTAAAAATCCACTATCCCCATGGCTGCCGCAGGCAAGATATCCAGTCATAAGACCCAAAAAGAATGGCATCAGTCACACTTTAATGGATCCTGGATTATTGTGCCTTCATCCTTCTAACCCCACGGGGCTCAAGGGTGGGTGGTTGGCTCCGCTACAGTCTCCAAAAACTGCCTACATCTTCCCCTGTGACCCTTGCTGCTGCCTGTGGGCAAACTCAGCATGATAGGTACTAACCACAGGGTCAGAGCCTGCTGTGTTATGCCTATTACTGACCTCAATTTAGTCAAATTAGTAACCAATCTTAAGTCTTGTTCTTTGAAAGTGCTTATAATGTCATTGAGAGCACTGAGGAACCTGTTTGGCGCACTGCAGGTGGACAGACAGAAACAAAAGGAACCCGTATCCTCCTGCTGAGAACATTCTTTCCTTTTGAGACTGAGTGAAAATGACTTAAGCTGTTTCTTTACATCTTTATCAGGACAACCATATTCTCTGAAATGCTCTATTTTTTATGCACAAGCAGGCATATTATTCACATTAACAAGTAATGTCTCAAACTGAATATTTCTCATTGACAAATAACTTGATTATGTGAAGTAGGCAAAAAATAATGTTTTTAGCTCTAACTTTGCCCTCTTATGGTAAACCACCATAGAAATCAAGTTAAAACAAAATCTTTTAAAGATATTTAACATGACAGAAGATTTACATCATTGTGACTGAATTGGCATCAAATTAGTCTATAACTGACCTCATTGCAGTAGTCAGCAAAATACTTCTGTGTTATCAGAGCTGCTCGATAAAGTAAGAACAATTAACTTCTGTAAAAGCAGGCTCTCAAAACCAAGGGGCTACTATCTGATCATTGGTAGCACTTAGTGGGGACCTGCTGAGACCTCTGTTTATGCTTTAGGTGGGCAGCAATAATGAGTACTGGTCTCTCACAGTGCGTGAGTCAAATCAAATTCCCTTGCCAATTAGAAGGAGATTTACACAAGGCCCTGTTGCACTGAGACTAATCTACTTGGGCGATCTACGATGTCCCTGCACTAAAACAGCCTCTTATATTCTCATGGACCACTGATGCTGGCCCTCGTGGTGGGATTTGTTTCTGTTTTTATATGTTTCTGCCGGATTGCGAGGCTGGAGCCAGTCTGTGTGTGAGCATACTGCTCTTGGAACAGACCTGGCAAATGGCCCACTCAGGACATTTGACCCTGTGGATTTTTCGTTCTTCTGTGTGGTTTTTTTGGAGCTAACACTTTTCCTTTAGCGAGGGCTAAAAGGCTCAAAAGGGTGGAAAGCTAAATATTTTCATAAGTCTCCTGGACGCCAGGTTGCATAAAAGGTTCCACAGGCGTTTGCATCAAACCTGGACTGTTCAGACCACAGATTCTGTTTTTGTTGCCATAAAACTGCCCTTTCCCCCCTCCCCCCACTAAAAAGAAAAAAAGTAATAATACACACATATATATATGTATAATCCATTTGATTGAGTCTTATAAACTTAAATGAACTGAGAAATTAAAATGGGTCCCCAAAGGCTAAGTGGAAGCTAAATATATAAAAATATTAAGCATCTAAAGATATAGATGTATTAGTGGATTCATACTTTGGGTTCAAAGTCTTGGGTGGTGTTCAAAGAATCAACAAAATATATCATATCAAAACATCACAAGTCTGACAACTTCCAAACTAGATTTTAAAGAAAGAAAGCCAAGTAAATTATTAATGAATCATGTTTATTGGGACAGTTGTTGGATTTAATTTTGTGATTTTAATCAATTAATTATGAAAGTTGTCTCTCAGTTTGCTAAAGTGGAAAAGCCCTTAACAAAAAGGCTCCACTTCAGCTCAGTGTTCCATGTGATTTTAATAAAGTATCCTTGTTTGCATTAACAAAGTTTACCTCCGTCTCTTAATATCTTGGTTATGGCCATTTATGGATTATGGGTGTGGAAGTGTATCAGATCATTTTGTCTAAGAAAAATTTCTTCTAAAAGATACCAATAAAGACACTTTGACTGTGCTGTAACGGAAGGAAACCCTTAAAGCAGATGCACAGTGAAAGAGTTTAGCCATTATATGAGTTTCATGCAAGGCACACTGATGATCCTGGCTACTTTATTACATTTGATATGTGCATACTGTATGAACATGATACCTGCTGCGATTGAGATGGATGATGTGGATTGTAAGCGTTCTATACAAGCAGGAGTCTAATTTGTATGTTAATTTGTTATTTTGCATTTGAATTTTAATGGATTACATTTTGCTTGTTTGGCCTCCACCTACTATGTTCCAATGTGTTTAGTTTTTATTAAATGAAACAAGTGCTGCAATGATCAGCACTACATTATGTAATTCTGTTGAATGGTTAGTAGATATATTTTGTAGCCTTACACACACTGTTAGACACTTATACAATACCTAGCACTGTCAGAAAATGTTCACAAGCTACTTTTAGCCACTGGCCCATGACATCTCTCTTATACTGATCATTTTTCCTCTGGGATGGCCCAAAGTTGTGCTATGTTTACTGGGCATAAAAGACTAACTTTCTAACAGGATTGTGGGTAAACTGGGTGAACAAGAATCCTATGAGCACTGATTTCCACCTCCACTTTTGGCTCATGCCAGTGATTTTGGGCTCGTTTGTTGGGGTTATCTGGTCACACTAATTGCAGGTTAGTTGTCAATCATTCCATGCTCTGCTGGTGGTAAAGGGAAAGGTGAACACAGAGACCTGGAATGAAAGGATCTATTTAATCAGAGGAGTAAAAGACCAATTTGAATTGTTTGGGGGATGACTTTCTGGCCTAGAATGCAAAGTAATACTTGCTCTTCAACAATATAGTTAGTTGCAACAGTGTTTTCTCAGTTACAGTGCTTCTTATTCAGAATAATCAAATTGATTTTACTCCCCTTTTTTAAAGCAGTCAGTCACTGGATTAATGAGGCTTGCTGGTTTGCAAAGTAAAAAATGTTCCAGTGATATTTGAGGGTGTGAAGTTATATAAGGCTGTTTATAACTCACAGGTTTATTCATTGCTTGGGCTTTCAGAGGTGGCTGCACTGCCACCTGGGAACTGCCTGGATAGGAAAAGCTATGAATACTCTCTTACCACATTCCCAACCTTAAAAATAAAACCCACAATGTGCACACAAAGTTGTCCACAAAAACTCTGGGAGTGAACATCTAAAGGTATGCATCCAGTTATACTTTTACACAAGAAAAACATTTTAGGGCTAAACAAGTAAAGGGGTGTATATCAGATCATCACGTCTTAAATGTCATGATTTATGGGTTGTTAAGAACAGAGCTTCGTTAAAGTAGTAGGCAGTGTTTTCCTGGTTAGACATCTTTGTAACTTTTATCAGTGCCCAGGATTAAGTCTGTTTGCTTAAGGACAAGAATGCAATTAGCAGTTACTCACTGATCAATGCTGGCATATCACCCATAGGCAAACATGTGTTTTTTTTTAAACAGATAGGTAAGGAATGTCAAATAAAGTCCATCTAGTTCACTGCACATCTTTGAATGATGTTATGTAAGAAGAAAATATGAGTTTTTCCCATGCATACTTGCTACAAACACCAAAACCTTCTGTAGCGTCACCTGTGTAATGTGTGCTCACATATCTGTTGGTCACCCCACCCCAGTTCTCATCCCTCTGTTTCAGGTGGACAATAGCAATGGCACCCCCTGCTGCTTTGCCAGGTGACCTCATCACCGTGTCGCCAATCGGACCTCCCTCATGCAAACAAAGGTTGACCGAGTGAAAATGCCAGTTCTGGTTCTCACAGTAACCCCGATAATATCTCCGTCCCCCCAGCCGCACACTCATTGACATGGAGCAGCCACACAGATAGAGTTGCAAATGAGCACTTCTATGAGTCAAAGCAGGGGTGGGTGGGACACTGGACATCCCCCCCAGCGAATGCCTTGTTCTCCCATTAATTGATCGCTACTTGATCTTGGATGGGGATTCAGGGGTACTCTCTAGGGCAGGCAACCGGTCTCGGTGATATGTGTGGGAACGGTGTGGAGGCCACGAAGGTGCACCTGTTAAATGGCCATTTTGGCCTATTCCCCCAGCACCCTGCCCATTGTTAGGCATTTATATTCAGTTTCCTTCTCAGATGGCCACACAGTGGAGGACCACTGAAGTGGACTCCTCTCTTTTCAGAAAATGGGTTGCTTAAAAGGCAGACCTGTGGAGGTAGGAAGTATTGAAAGAGTGACACAGGAAGAGCTGGGATAGATGTGGAGCTCAAGAGGGTCTAATGGCCCACAGAAGTAATGTTCGATATTTGGTGTGACTCTAGACTTTCTACTGTATTTGGTTCATCTGCTCTGTCATATTCTTCAACAACTTGTAATTCACATAGACTGAAATATAATTAAAAAAAGGGGGGAAAACAATAAAAAACTATTTTTCTTTTCTTTTTTTTTTTAGATGAAGCATAATGATCACAAGGCAGCAATTAGCTTAAATGATAGCCTGATGTCCTGTGGCCTGCTTCATGACCTATGACCCCCATTTTAGTGAGGGCTGTAATAAGGGACATTACTCTGTCAGTGTGGCATCTTGTGGAAGGAGGAGTATGGCAAGATGAAAGGTACCATCTGACTCAAGCAGTGCAGGTGGGGCGATGCTTTTAATTGACAATGAGAAGCAGGTGCAGTAATGATTTGTAACAGACACAGTAGCGTTATAACCCATGCTACTCATGTCAGATATAGTCTCAATATACTGTTATTTGTTAATATGATTCAAATATGTTAAAGAGATTTTACACAAAAAGGTGTTTCACTTCCTTATTCCAACATTATTGTGACAAATATTTGTCTAAAAACAGAGTTTTCTAATTTAATAACTACCCCTTTTTGCTTTTCTGTGTGGCCATCAGACTCTGTAATCCCTTCCACAGAAGCATATCATCACTGTGTTATTCTCACATGTCCACTCTAAGCTGAGGCTGTTACCCTCTGACACATAACTGCTGTGATCTTCAGAGGGAAGATAGTGAGGCATAGGAGGGGTGAGAGCAGGGTGTTGTGGGAGTTAGGGGAAGAAAAGGGCAGAGTTACCACATCTAAATAAATTTTAACTTTCTGCCCATCTGGGCAGTGTTTGGAAAGGAGGTAATGCCTCTGAGGCCGGTGGAGCTGAAGTGAGAAGGTTTTATTTTTTAAACTCACTATCTGAAACTCCTAACAGTACGATTCTCACAAATCTTTTTGGGTTATAATGGGTAAAAACAACTTCCCAAATTTAGAAATGTCCTATTACACATTTTTCTCCTTGTTTGATCTAATGTTTAGAAGATGATCCACCTCATAACTTGTTTGGGATGAATTTGTTGAAAATGAAAATTGTTGAAAACAAAGAAATACACCTACCAGAATCAACTCATTGCATTATAGTTTCTTGAGTCAGTCGCATTACATCCTGACATCAATATAAGGAGGTCAAGAGATACGCATCATAGGCTGGTGACAGGAAATCACATCATCTAAAGTCAGAATTAGGTGACCAAGAGGACATATCCCTAAACTAAGCGCTCTAAAATTAAGAACAAAACAATGTGTCAGGCAATGATTGATCAGTCTGGGGTGTTTTGTCAAAATTCAGCCTTCTTTGCAGCCCCACCCCCAGGCACTTCCTATAATCAAAGGCCATGCCCACCCATGGCTAATTAGACATTAAGCAAATGTCAAGAAGGCCTGATTTAAAGCAGCCATCCTAGACCTGAGCAAAACAAAGGAAGTTAGAGAGGGGAAATGGAAAAGATCCAGATCAATACTGAGCAGAACTTTTGTTTGCTAAAATGCCATAGAGGCTGAAATAAATCAGATAGAGGAGTGAGAGAAGGGCCAGTGATCGTGTTCTCACGGGTCCCCGGGCACTGCACTGAGAGCAGGCACACCTGGCCTAACAAAGCCCAGAGAGAGGGGAGGGATGAGCAAGTAGCCGTGCTTTCACAGAACCACACACACACACACACAAACTATCTGACTACAACTAGTTTTTTCAGAATAATCCTAAACATCAGAAGTTACATATCACGGATTGAAAAATTCAGACAGAGTTGTGAATTCCTCCACTTTTAGAATAAATTACACACACTTTGATCTTTTTTAAAGTTAAAAGAAACCAAACTGGAGTAATTCAGTTATGCACTAAATTTAGGGTGGGTAATGTGGCCATGCAATCTGAAACTATTTTCACACATGCAATGCAACCCTGAAACCCCAAAGACATTATCAGGAAGGGACACAACTGCATCAGATGCTGCCATCCTTAGAGAGAAGTCAGCATCTCTGACATGTTGTAAGCAACACTTCTCTGACCTCTATCCAAAAATCATTACAGTGCATTTCAAGTTGTGATGATTTGTTTCACACTCGCACTATACTGTTGTCTAATACGTGTGTAAAACTCCAACTGTGGAAAATGTTCACATCTTATCCTGTTAACATTTAGTTGATTGTGGAACCAAACAATGGAAGGAAAGTCATAGAACTGTTTTGAAAATTATAAATATATGCCAGAAAAAGTCAAAGTCTGCTAAATTAAATAGACGTAAGGAGTTCCAGACATCTTTGAGGAAGTGTGTTTTGTATGCTCTGATCATTATTTGTCTTAAATTCTATTGTGAATGCTTTCTTACTTCTTTCTTTTTCATCACCACGTTCCAGAATCACTGGATTTCCTGTCTGATGTAAATGTCCAGCTTCACCCCTCCTGTCCAGCAAACCGACCAGTCGTCATGCTGCAGCATCTGCAGCACGGTCCCCGCAGTAAATCATACTGTCACTTCTCACACTCTGCACCTCTGGAACGTGATCACATGAGCTGGTTTCAATTTGTGCCTGGAGCAAAGTTAATAAGTTTGAGATAAATTCAGGTGGCCTGGCTGGAGCTGATTTGGAGTGGTGTATGCTTTCGCCCCCCTGATTATCCCTGGTCCTAAACCTCACTGGTAAAGCACAAAGAGAGAGTCTGTTTCACCCTAATGCAGTGTGACCCCATGCAGAGGAGCCTGTTATCATTGCTATTTAGTGAGTTCAGGTTACAGGTGAGTCAGGTACTAAAAAGATAATACTCACACACCAAAGACTGGCTGCTAACTGAGCAATAGATGTAATGTTCACATCAGAGCCTTGCTTTAGCTCTGATAAAGACCTATAGACAGTTGATGCGTGTACAAGGAATATCTTGGCTACATGCAGCATGATTTTAAAAACATAACCTTCTATAAAAGAAAACATATTTAGACATGCATGTTTAACAAAAGAACTGCATACATCAGTATTTAAAATAAGTGGTCTCTCTAATCTATATAGCAGCTGAAATGGAAGCTTAAATCGTGTCTAGATTAAGGCAGGTCAACTGCTAGCAGCTTACATTTCAAACTAGAAATCTAAAGATAAACATATTTTAAAATATTACATCTATTTGTAAAATTAACCAGAGGGTAGCTATAGGTAAAGTTTGGAAGAACTATTGACAACACCCAGAAAACATTCATTTTGCATGTTATGATAAGAAAAACTGTTGCACGAAAGAAACAGACAAGTCAGTATTGTACCAGGAGTGCAATTATTCACACTGAAAAGTGGTTTACCACACTTGTACCACACAAGTGCCAGTGCCATTTAGGAAAATTAACCTTACATCGTGGTGATACTCATCCGTGGTAACCTCTGGCAACAGACATGATGTTGGTAAGCACACGTTTGGCTATCATTAACAAGCTGGAAGTGACTGGAGCCCTTTCTGCTTCCAGCCACATGATTGGGGGCTACCCCCAGTAACCTAACGCAGGGACCAATTATGCATAATTTAAGACTTAAGCAATTTCGACAGATTTCTGGAAATTACTGTAGAGGTCTTGTTGCTGTTGCTGAGGAAAAATGAGAGTGGGATATTTTGACAGGTTTCTACCACAAACCAGTTCTCAGATACACAAAGGTAGAGGTTACGTGGTGCCTAATATCCATGTGTTGATTGGGGCTAAAGTCAGGGGGTTAAGTAAGGTCTAGTTAGCTGGGTTCTGAATTACCACAGAAAAGGTTAAGCAAAACACCAGTCCTCCATCCCACCTGTCCACAAATTACTGCTACATAAACATGAAGGTTGGACGGCTGCATGCACATGCATAAGATAAATTTACCTAGGTGGTCAAACTCCCCCAACTAATGAATGTGACCACAGTAGGAAGAATGGAGAATGGTGAGTTTGAACCAAATCATTAAAAAATTAAATAAATAAATAAAAATAAAAGATGGCATCCAGATGTGTTCTGAAGAGTCGTCTTCAAATTAATTTATTTATCGCAACTCACACAAAACCAAACCTTGACTGAATAAAATTACACAAAATACCATCTTTTATCTGTGAGCTTTTTTTATTTGTTTCTTCATACTGTGAACTGCATCCTATGACACATTTCTCCTCCTATCTTCCCCTTGCTGTCTGTGGTTGTCTATGTTAACAAGTGGATGTGTCCATGTTTACTGCCAGTCTTTCTATGTTTGCCCACGCTGGTCAGACAGGAAGCTAACCAGACTGAGGTCAGTTTGAGCCAGAACTGAAACCTCTCAGCTAGGTGCGAGGAAGACTTGGTGACATCACTGTTTTGGGAGAGCCTTCTGACGAAGGTGAGAAGGAGGAGACTTTCAGAGGATATATTTTTGGCTCTGCTTATATTACTCCCTATCTTACATTTGAGACACTGCAGTACGACTGATATTTTACTGCCGCCAGGCTCCAGTATGTATCAAAGACATGGTGCTCTGTGGAACACAAACATCCAAAAATAATGATGTCTAATTACAGCTCTGATTGACATTTATGCAGTCCTTGGGATTAGAGCATGTCTGTGAAGGTATATGTGTGTGAATGCTTTTGCTTGTGGTGTGTGGTCCTATTCACATCACATATAGGTGCCCCCTCCCCATTGCTGGGCCACTACCACTTCACCCAGAGACACAATTAAGAGCTCTGGCCGGAAAGCGGGGCTGAGCGGGTGGATGCTGAGATGAGACAGGCTCATGGAGTAATTCCTTTCCCTCCTCAACTCTGAAAGCCCCTTGGCAAGTTGCAGACGGCCCGAGATGTCAGTTTGCAGCAAAAATCCAATCGGTCTCAACACAGCTGGCTGACTGCAGGACCTGAAGGAATCTCAACGTGTAGCATCTCTCTGCTTGCTTTGCACTGAGCCATGCATGCTCACGCAGCAGGACACAGGAAGGCCTGATCAGGTCAGCCTTTCACAGCAGTTCAGGTGGTCTGCATGTAGAGCTGCAGAACTCATGGGACATAGCTGCTGATAATTTTGTCTGGTGTAGGGCCAGGCTTTCTCAAAAGCTAGTAAGTAGAATGAAGTCCCTCTCAAAACCACTACATAGAGACTAATTAATGACAGATGCTTGCTCAAGCTAGAAATGGTATGCTTTTTTTTTTCTTTTATAAAGTTTGAACATTTTTTTTACATTATTTATGTGTAAAAAAAGGAGCAGCAGGTATAGTATCTTATGATCTTAATAAAATAGCACCTCCAAATTAAATTATTAAATAACCACCAACAAACTCAAACAACAAATTATTTCTTAAATGTCTATTTCAGAATCTCTGGGGTCAAATGACAGAGTTAAACAGCTATATTTAGGACTGTGTCTTGTTTTGCCTCCAGCATAACATTGACCTCTGACCTCTAAATAGGCACTAAACTCTGTGCATTGAATTTCTGACAAATGCTTTATCAGCTGAACTGAAAGACAGTTAATTTGTTAGACATGCTTCATGCACGCACACTACTCAAGAAAAAGATGAACATGAAAAAGATCAAAATATTTGAGATAAAACTTTGGGGCTGCCATTGTCATAACTGAAAAGTGCTTACAGTGACAGCTTATTTGTTGCAGCACCTTACTGTTTCCAGGCTTAGAGTGTGTTCCAAGAGCAAATGAACAGATTTACTGCTTAGAGGTGTGAGTGCTAAGTGCAAGTGTTGCATCTCATTGGGTTTTCAAGTGGACAAACATTAGCTTTGAGTCCTCTCTGATACCAAGTGTCAAGTGTTTGTTTTTCCTCAAGCAATGATGTGGTGAGAGAGACACACTTTCATTTCATTTCCAATTTATTTCTGACAATATGATAATAATGTTCTGGAAGAATTGTGTTATGGTTAAGGAAAATATGATTTTTTTCTATACATTATAATGAAACAAATCACATTAATTTCCATTTCCTCATCTCCAAGTATCTAATTGCTCATTGATGTTCGACACCTAGGTGACAGGTGTTAGTGTTTCCCCTCCTTAAAACCAAAATAGGTTTATTTAGGTTTTCACACATAGACTTCATCCATGAGCCAACACCAGTTCTGCCCCATATAATAGGAGGGAGACATCATTTGAGTGACTCACATTACTATCATTCATGTTAGCCAGTCTGCAGCACATCTTAGCCTTGCTCCCCTATAACACCAGCTGTAAAATGACACAACTCCTCAAGTAGCTCTTCAGCAGCAATCAAACCCCTATGTGCCTGTTAAAGTTCACTGATTCAACCTCCACCTCAACCATCCCACCCCTGTCTTATAAAACCAGGAGCCATAAAACCACCACTGGGATCATTCTGACTCTCCACGTGTCCTCAGTGTTGTGACAAATGGACAATTCATACATTAACATGTCATGACAGTAATATGAACATGATTCTTTCAATTGGGGATTCATAACAGATGATTTATTTGCTACAGATCAGAGGTCAGATGCAGAAAAACTCAAACATAGTTCAATACCAGCATATAATTCCAGTAGTATTTATAAAGTGGTTCTTCACTGCCGAGGAAAGCACATACATATATCACATCTGTCAGCACCCTATATGGGAATCTAATAAAACTTATATATAGTTGCCTGATAAATAATACAAACCCATGAGCAAATCATTTTGGGATTTGGACCAAAGTAGACATGAAGAAAAAATTAGCAGCCTGAGAACGTGGACTGAAGCGTTAGAAGTCAGACCAAGAAACCCCTCCCAATCCTCACACCAGCCCTCCTATCCTTATTTACACCCTTTTCCTTTGCCAGTTCCTTTCCACAAGCTGACCAACAAAAATGAGATAAAAATCTGAGCAGCTGCTGGTATTTTAAGGAAAGATCATTGTCAACCAGATATACTATGTGACTATGAAGATATAAATATGATAATGTTTTAGGGGAACTCATTCAACCTGGAGGCAAATACAGATTATGCTTAGGATGTGTTCACAAGTCATTCCCATCTAATGTTGTGCAACTTATGCAATAATGCTGCATTTGCATTTATTTAGCAAAAAACACTTTTGCAGTACTCCCGAGTTATCCATGTGACAGAGTTTCATGGAAACGATTACTCACTGGCAAGTGAAGTTTTTTTTGGCAGGTCCTTGTGTGTGTTTGACAGTGCACATCCACACATGTTGGTACACTTAATCTCAAAGAGAATAATTGCCACTGAAACATCACTAGGTTTCATTTGACAAGTGCTCTGTGAAACAGCCAAACAACATCTGGACAAGAGTAGAGAAGTGTGATGCCTGCCAAGCACAGGCATCACAGCTCAAATCTATCTGCAAGTATGGATGAGACTGAAAATTAGGTAAGATCGTGGTGTAAAAGCTGCAAAGCAGGATCATCTGTTTGTATGTCTCTCCTTGTGACATCTTAAAAATCCAGCTTTAAAAAAAACTTTAAAGGGGAAACACAGAAAAAGATGGTTCATGATGTTTGATGAGAGAAACAGGATAGTTAGTGGTAAAAGTTTCCCAAATACAAATAAAAACTACTCCAAAAATAAAGCAAAAGGTTACAGTTACCCAAAGGAAACATAAAAATCCTCATAAAGTAAAGTTCTCTACAGCATAAATATGTAGTAAATATCCCTTTCACTGCATTTAGAGGACACATTTACTTCACTTCTAGTGGCTTCTTTGACCAAATCCATATACTCATATAAAATGTATTTAAGCACTCAAGCAAGAAATTTAACTTAAATCCCTAAATGTGTGGTGAAGGAAAGATATCAATAGCAACTTTAAAACTTTAAAAGACATAGCTTTTAAGAGAGAAACCAAGAATTATTAACACCAACAAAACTATCCAAATCCAGGACTGATGATGTTAAAAATAGAGACAGTAGGCCTTCTCAGATGCTGAAGTTTATATTCTTTTTCCCTTCTTATTTGGATCAGGCTTTAGATCCCAGAGCACTTATGTAGCATTTATTTTCATCTAAAAGAAAAAATGTTCTCCAGTCTGCAGCATATCATCGCCATGCAAGGAAGGAAAACTGAAAGCCGCCCTCAGATGAACTCTGACCTGGTTCACTATGCGGCTTAAACCCAGAGCGAAGGGCCTCTTTATTCTGCATCTTTAATGAGGTAAACTGACAAAATTAATCTAAGAGCCCACTAAGGTGGGCTAGATGAAGAAATTAGCTACTGGGGCCTGTTCTCTGTTGGGTTTAAATGAATCTGATTGGTTGTACTGGAGTATAATTGGGTCTAATCAAGTCAACCACAGTGAGCATTTCTTTTACTTGTCTGCTGTAAAAAGACATTGCAATCAACGACTGTGTCTCCACTGGGGCTGATCATTGTCAAGAGTAGTTGAGGCAAACTTCGGCAAAAACCATCAGGTGGTTTCACAAACTGATTTGGAACAAACAAACACTGAGTCGTAGTGGCGGTACATGGGTATAATAAATAGAACAGTCTGCCAACCACTGACAAAATCTTGAGTAAAAAGACAAACAAAAAGAAAAGTTATCTTTTTATATTGATCTTGTTTTATTTCTGTAATGTTTTTTTTCTTGATGTATAAACAGCTGATTATGTTCATGTGCTGAAAATATTATTTATGTGAGAACTAATTTGCAAAAGGTGCTTTCATCTTCTACTTTGGTTGATCATTTCCTTCTGAAATAAGGACAAATAAAGTAAAACATATTAAAAAATTAAGGAAAATTTTGAAAAATGGAAATAATGGCACTCCCACTAAAATATAAAATTTTAAGTTTAATCACATAAGCTACTTAATGCCATGAAACTCCTATAGCTCATATAATCAGCTTTTTGATGCGTTTCTTAAGAACTTAACATGCATTCTTTCTTAGCAGTGAACCTGTTTGTATAAAGTTTTGTTCAGGTCCCACTATGCAAGTGCAGCAGTAACTTTGCTGACCCATTTCAAGCTGACAGCCTGTGTTCACACATCTGTTGTTGGTTTGACAGTGTTCCACTCTTTCATATGCAATCCCAAACACTTTGCAATGGATAAGCAATAATTGGTAAGGCAACTGTAAAATGGCAATTGGTTCTTGGGTGTTATAGGAACTGTATGACAGCATAAACCAGGACTCTGGTGGTCTGACTCAGAGATTGACTTTGGGGTTTTGTGGGCAGGATTTTCAGTTGTGGGAGCTGTAGTTGATGCTGACAGCGTTTGGATGATGCAAAGAATTGGAGATAAGACCTTTTTTGTGACATTTATTTTGGTAGGATCACTACACATCACTCACATTTTAATGCTGGATGTATAAAAAAGAAAAGAAAGAAAACAAAAATGCATGAAGCTGACGTTCAGCACAACTGGGAGGCAAAATTAAATACTTACTAATGTGAGTGCTTCAGGCTTTGTCACAAATCAAAATCTGGATTTTGTGGTTGGATCAGTCTAATCAACTTCACCTGATTCCCATTCTCTCATGAGCATTTCCTTGTTGTTCTATGACATTTTTTTACTTCCCCTGTCCGTGGCTAAGAAAGCTAACATTAATGAGTAACTCCACTATGAGACATATTTGCCTAATGCTGCTTGTTGAAGTGATACTTTACAGGATGAAATTATGAGTCCTATCCAAGGCTATGACAGATACGATTGTTTCAGTTGGAGAACTTGAAGATTTATGTATCTGTCCAACACATTGTAGTGACACAGTATATGGCTGCAAACAGTGTACGATGATCAGGTACCCCTGAGATTTTGTTTGCTTTTGAGCAGCAATCATGTGACATAATACAATATAAGAGTGTGTAAGATGTCATTGTGTAGATTAAGACAAGGCAAGGCAGATTATTTAGATAGCACATTTCCTGTACAAGACAACTCAACAAGCTAAAACATAGAGAGAAAACAGACAACAGAATTCAAACTGTATGATATAAAAAGACGTCCGTGGGACATACATCATTATTATTATTGTAATCATCATCATCATTATCACCATCATTATCATTGTCATCATATTGTCATCATCACATCACCCTCACCATCACTGTTAATGTACATATACAAGAAAATGTATTCAAAGCTAAACAGAAAAATCTCTACCTTACTTAAAAGCAGTGGCAAATTAAAGAGTTGTAAAACTGGATTAAAAAAAAAACAAAAAAAAAAAAAAAACAGTTTTGGAGCTTGGAGCAGGCTTGCGGTTTGTTCCAGATATTAGGAACATAAAAACTGGACTCTGCAATAATTGCAAGTATTTTAATGATTTTTTAGAGAGACACATAACAAACACTTTATTACAGAAGTCAAGACTACTGAAAATAAATGCATTTCCTTTTTAATCATCTGGAGACATCAGTCCCATTATTCTAGATATGTTCTTCAGGTGGTAAAAGATTAATTTGATGATTGCTTTAATTGGCTGTTAAAATTTAGCTCAGTTTCCAAACATGACATCAATATTTCTGACTTGATCTGTTTATTTCAACATTGCTAACTGAAGCTGGGCACTAATCTTTGGATGCTCATCCTTGTTTCCGAGCACAATGATTTCAGTTTTATTTTTATTTAGCTGAAGAAAATTCTGACATATCCCTACACTGATTTGACCAATGATTGCGCTTGAAGCTTTGTATGGGACCAGAGTCCCTGGTGAGGCAGTGATATAAAGCTGAGCATCATCAGCATAACTACGGTAAAACATTTACTTTGTTTCCATTATTTGAGCAAGTGGGAGCATATAGGGTGGACAAAATAAAGCCTTGGAAAGTCCCCATATAATCTTTGAAAAGATTTATAGTTACGAATTATAAGAAATAGTCTCTGCTTTTTAAAATAGGATTCAGACCAGTTAAGAATTGGACCACTGATTCCCACCTAATTTTCTAGTCGGTCTAGTGATGGGAAACCTTGGCCCTCAACCTTCAAGTTTTCCATGTGTCCCTGCTCCAACACACCTGATTCAAATTAATGAGCCACAGTGCAAAACTTGATGGGCTGTTGGATCCATTTGATTTGAATCAGGTGTGTTAGAGCAGAGACACATGGAAAACATGCCGGTTGAGGGCCAAGGTTCCCCACCATTGATCTAATTAGATGTTGTGGTCAACTGTGTCAAAAAGGAGCACTGAGATGTAACATAACCAAAACCACACTTCTTCCACTGTATTTTCTTTAGATAGATGTCATTCAAGATTTTGACAAGGGAGGTTTCAGTGCTGTGATGTGGTTGAAATCCTGACCGAAAGTCGTGAAATAAGTTATTAAGCACCAAGAATTTGAAAAGCTGTTGATAAACAGCTTTTTTTTTATTATTTTATGTAAAAATTGGAGGTTTGGAATGGGTCTGTAGCTGTACATTATTACATTTGGTTTAAGTGGTTGTGTGATCACTGCAGTTTTCAGGGTTTGTTGGAAACAGCCTGAGAAATTAATGCTACTGATGAACAAGAAGACCTAACCATGTGCATTAATGTCCCTAATCATGTGTATAATGTGTTTTTACTACTTTGCAATAACCAATGGGTAATGATGATGTAGGAATATGAATAAACTGAAGAATCAAATCTAAGCGTTATCTATGTAGTGAACAGAATAATGACAATGTAGCAATCATAAAATTGTTCAGCCTGTATTGTAAAGCTCATGCAGGTTTTTCATGTTCTGCCAACAAATGATTTTTAAAAGCTTGCATAAAAGTGGTAGTCTTAAAGTGGAAGTATTGACGTCTTCATAATCAACACAGTATATGTTAGACTTTGGAAACAGTCCTCTGCTGTCAACCTTGTCAAAAAGGAATTCATGTCTCAGCCCAGAGAGCAGGAAGGTTGGGGAAATGGAGACAGTTTTTAAAGGAGATAAAAATCAACTGGCGCCTGTTGAGGAGGTGCCTGTGTACAGTACGTGCCGTGACAGACTCACCCGAGTCACACCTCTAAAAAGGATTTCCATCTTAATGCTCAATTTTGGCTTTTAACTTCTGACATTATGACATTGGTTAAAAGGCGTGCTATGAAAAATCATGAATGTGCTCACTAGGTGCAAAATGACAGCTTAATACAAAAAGTAAAATAGTAATATTATCTGATATGATACATTAGTTGTTTTTTTCTGCTCAAGTAACATGACATATGATGTTTTCTATTCTCCTGCTTGTCCAGCTCAAATCTTTCATCTCTCCTTGTTGTTGTTTTTCCTAACCATTAGCCTACACCTTCAACTGTAACTTCGAGCCCCTTGTGGGACCTCATGCACCTTCTGTTGCAATCTCTCCTTCCTTGTGCTTCTGATCTTTAGGCTGGTGGGAAACATTCAAAGGTATTCCCCTTTCTTCCTGTTTCATGCATGACTTTAAGTGGTGCCCCAAGAGACCTGGTGTGGATTTACTGACAAAACTTTCCACTCCCCCCCACACGCTCACTATCCTGTGTCTATCCATTGGATTTCATCTGCTCCTTCTTGGGGTCTGCCACCTGCATGTACTTGTGCATAGATACCCATTGTTAGAAAGTTAGGCCTCAGTGAGCAGCTTCAACCAAACTAAGGAGAAACCACAGTTTTAGGTCATAGCAGTGCGCTGAGGTGTAGGTGCTGGGTAACTCTAGATTTCTAATTACAGACTGGGCATGGGGCTGCAATACGAGGGTCACAGCTTCCTGATAGTCTATTTGCTGAGTCACTCAGATGGAGTGTAAACTCCAGACTTCCTATAAAATCAAAGCAACAGCCATTCTTTGCTTTTGTCTCTGACAGTTAAAAGCATATGTCTGACTCATTGTTTTCCAGTCTATTTCAATTAGTTATTTTCATGCTTTAAGCTTTCATTTATCCACAAAGTCATTTTACTGGTTTGTTTTATAGCCATTTACTAATGCTCTTGTCTTTCCAGATTTTCCAACTCTCACCTACATGCTGTTCTGGTAGTAGTCTCACCTGGCCCTGCCATTACTCATAACTAAGAATCTGTGGCAGGCTCAGGTTGCATTAACACAAATACACACACACACACACACACACACACACACACACACACACACACACACACACACACACACACACACACACACACACACACACACATATATATATATATATATTATCCAAAGAAAAATAATATGCCCCAATAACCTGATGAACGGGGTTGCTAATCTTTAGTGAACTTATCAGAGTTCAGGACACAGCAGGCTATAGCAGGCATGATGGCACGCTTGCACTCTGCAGCAATCTACAGAAAATTTAATGGAGCATTTACAGATTTTTTTCCTCCTATCAAGAAAAGTCACCAAGTGGCTCACATATTGGATCTCAGGAAATGGTGGGGAACAATTTCCTTCAAGAGTAACATTAGAATTCATGAGTCTGGCTCCCGGAGGTTCGGGGCCACCACTGCTGGGCTGCCCCAATTAGACGGTGCTTCCCTGCTGTGTCTGATCCAGCCTGAATATAGGAGCACCCAAAAGGAGCTGAAGGAAGAAATGGAGGAAATAAAGAAGGGAGACATATACAGCCCTGTGTGCTCTGTTGTGCTTGGCACATATTTTACTTAATGTCTCTCCTAGTGTGCACACATTGCATTATTTTTCTTGTTCAGAAAAATGAATGAAAAAGATGAAAATTTGACAAATTGGAACAAGTAAGCAGAAAGTCACTCATTTGTTTATAAACTGTTTGAAGGAGATTGCATATTTTGTTGGATCAGGTTTGAGAATCAATTAACTGATTCAGTGGTTTCATAAGAATGAATTTATGTAATTTCAAAGCAGTTTGTGATACAGTCACAAAATAGTCACAACATTGTTGTGATAGATATACATTGAGGTCATGGTAAATATACACATTGTTTTTGCTTTGCAGCTTAAGTAGTAATGATTTATTTATTTATTTTTTGTTGCTTTTTTTTTGTTTTGTGCCTGCACAGAAACAATCATGTACACATCCCTATAATTGTACAGCCAATTCAATAACAGGACTATTGGTAGAGCTTCAATGATAAGTGTCAAAACTGATATGTTCATTTTAAACCTGCGCATAGTGTACAGTCTCTAAAGTCAGTTTGTTGACCTTCTCTTTTTCCTTTGCCCTGTAATAGGCTTAAACAAGAATAGACTTGGCTCTCCTCATTGTAACAAGACACTGGTTTAAAGCCCTTGAAATATGCCATTGTTCATTTACCCCTACCCTCTCTGAATGTATTAATCCCATTGCTACGGTCTAATGCTGAAATCCCTGAGCACCTAAGAGGACTGGATCTGCTTGACCACACAAGATATCCCCATTTCCCTGCAACAAGTGATATCAAAGGTATAAGCATAGTGAGTGGTGCATGGCTAAGAGGAAGTACATCTGTACACCATCCATTTCTAAGTATTCAGCAAAGGTTTGGGTACTGGCTCTGATGCAGGTGCTACACTCTGGAAGGTGATTAGATATCATCACTCTTTCATTAACTTGGTATTTCTAGTATCTCCATGACTGTGTAGGAAGAATGGCCCTTTTCATCAGTCCTCCCAACAAATGAGCCCTGCTGAAAAGAGCCAGGTTAAGTTGGGAGGATAATGAAACAAGAGAAAAGAGGGGAGATATCTGACAAAAAGTAAAATGGTGCACTGTGGGTGTTCAGTATCACTGAGGATAATCAAACGTGCGCCAATAAAGCTATAAAACTTGTAGTGAGTAACTTTTATAAAACTTGTAGTGAGGAATAAACAAATGAGGATGTAAACAAGAGCGGCAGGTGACAGAAACAAAAAGGGGAAGTTGGGAAACTCATTAGAGTTTATTTTTAGATTTGCAACTGCAGGGACAACAAAAGTTTCATTTTCACCTGATCATTGAAACAGGTGGGAGGAGAGAAGGGGTTGCATATTCCATTACGTAGTCCAGAGCCAAGCACATACAGTGTCTTTATGAAAGGTGTCTCTGTGTGTAGGCAGAGGTGCCGCGCTGACATCATTCAGAGCTTGCGGATGGGACCTTTCATGTGTATTGGTACCAGGGAGCAGCTCGCACTGTCAGCCAGTCTGAGTCAAAGCTGCGCCTCAGACACGAACGTGTGACAATCCATGACAGAGTTTCACAATTTACACACAGTTCTGCTCACAAAATGAACAATTACGATAAACATGAAGCACATGAAAATATTTCTGCAGAAATGGCTTGAAGAATGAGCAGCTGGAAGATTTGACATCTTTTACACCTTTTTTTTGTATCTTCTTTCAGTGCTCAAGCTGGAGGATCAGCCTCTAAAGTCATATGAGAGTCCATTATATGCCTAAATAAAATGCTAAGCATATGTAACAACATGTTTTTAATGAGACTAAAGATTAAACACATAAACAAATAAATAAAAAACAGGATAACAATGTATTTACTATTATTATTTATAACCTAGTTAAAGAGTATCAATTTATACAACATCATCTTTAAATAAGACTACAAATTTTCTCCCAGGTAAGTAGGCTTGAATACCCCCCTTCTGAAAAGAAAATTCAGATAACATGGCAAAGTGAAGAAGCCTGTCAATGTTCATTTTAGGTTCATTAAAACTTTATCACCCAAAATCAGTGATGTGCTGATATCATCCTATACTGCGTTACCCTTCAAATTAAAAAAAAAAGAAAAAAGAAAAGAAAAGCTTATTAAGAGATTCACAGCAATACACTTTATCCCATTCTAACATGCTCAACCACAAGTCACTGATCAAACCTGTTAAGTGAAAGCATGCAAAATCCCTGGATATATTGACCTGAACAAGGGGTATTGTATTATCTGTGAGTTGAACATTTTAATTTAGAAGAATAACAAATTATTTTGCCATCAAACCTCATATTGTCTTTCTTAAAAATGATCCATCAGCTTTGGAAATAACAGTGAAAGCTGGTAATATGTGTTGTTTTAATTACTCCTTTGTGACTGCTGCCTGCTTTCAGATGAGAGAACCCCTGTTGAGGGTGCAAGCACATTTTTGTCCTCTGCAAAGACCCAGGTAATGTTGTAACATTTTGTCAGCACTCTGAGAATGAGCTATTGTCATTCAAACATAATTACAGGTCAGGCCCTATTATTGGAAATGGAGGGCAGTGACCTACAGAGATCACACTCTGCTTTCATTGCATTTCATTGTCATTTAAACTGCCTCTAAGGACACTCCACCTGAAGGCATGGAACGTCCCTTGAAGTCACTCAGCGGAGTTCAATATTGAATGTGCTTTTCAGGTGTGCTGGCAGAAGTATTGAAAGGCAAATATAATGCAGTGAGGAGAATGGAAATTCCATTAGAGGCATTTTTACTTTACAATTTATAAGTTAATTTTATCTTGAATTATTGCATGTATAGTTTTACAGTCTATTTATTTATGTTTGTGTTATAGCAAAAGCTATAGATCAGGGCTGGCATTTATCTATATTTTGTTTCCCACTGTACTTCCAGATCAGAGTGCATTTCCTTCCCTCAGCAGATAAGGCTGAAATTGTAGTGCTGCTATCTTCTTATAACAATGAAGCAATAGAAGGATATGCAAAAAAGTTTGGAGGAGTAATTACCCCACACTGTTGGACAGAGAGGTGAAGGCCAAACTACATCTGTTTCTCAGTTGGAAGGTATTTCCCCTGAGGCAGGACTTGACCTAATGAATTGTGTGGTTTTGTGCATTTTACTGTTACTTTGCACTATTTCTCTCTTTTTTGTGTGTGTAAAGATATGTAAACATTGAACTGATCTCAAAATATTGCAGTGTCTTGGAAATGTATTGTTGTACATAAAGTTACTATTTCCAAATTGTCTGCCTGCTTTTATCCCACAGTCTTTCTGGTGAAGCCACTGGGAGCTGCTGTGGTTTTGTGAAGGATATCAGGGAGGTGTGAGTGAGTCGGAGCAGGGAATATGAGGCTGATTCTTCTGAGGGTGACAGGGTCTTGATAAGTCTTATTTAAACTTTACCCTTTGCAAAATGCCATGTGTCAACAGTTGCCCGTGGCCAAAGTGCTCTGGTCTGGTAAAGCAAACACCCAGGGACAGCCCGTACATCCTTATGAGACCGTCACTGACAGTGGGCACTGCAATCTCTGTGGCTTATGTTCCAGATATAACCCTAAAAACTAACAGAGCAAGCACCCAGAAGGAAAGAATGAGATGGTTTGCCTAAAGGATTTTGTCAGTTTTCCCTCGTGACGGTTTCTGCTATGCCTTGGGCAGTTGGTACAATTTATAGAAAGCCTCAAACAGGTGTTCTATCAGCTATAAGCTGAAGGTACTTTTTGCCTCCACTACCTAAGCCACATTATTTATCATCTAGATAATTTGTCTCCTCTTCAAAAATCTCACAACAGATCATTTAAACGCATTGAAGGTGTCATACACTAATTGCAAGACATCTAATTTGTCTCATTATTGTTGAAGGTCTTCACACATTTAATTCTGACCAGCCCTTTAAAATATAATCCTGTAATTTTTCGTGCACGCAGGGAACTTTAACATGTTTTATTGAAAATTAATCAGAATTTGACAGTGGAACATCAGCAAGATATAAAGTACTCTGCTTTGTGTCAGACACATCTAAAGCAACAATACTGAGTCATACACCCACACTACACTGACATACAAATAACATTGAAAGCAAAAAAAAAAAAGCTGGGGGGTGGATGGGGGTGGGGTAGGCGGTGAGCTCAAACATTTGCAGTGGAATCTGAAAGAGCTAGGAAAGGTGGAAGACATGATTTGGCAGTTTACCCCCAGTGTTTGCCTCAAAATTTTGACGCCATGGCTCGAAGTCAAGCTGAGAAGTTTCCCAAGACTTGCTCATCCTGCAAGCGGGTGTTTCTTGTAGGCTCCCAAGCATCCATTCCCCCTCCCAGACGGCTGAAGGGCTGCTCCAACCCTCGGCAGTCAGCAATATGAAGGCGTGAACGTGTCCAACCACACCTCTGATGCCTCTGTGTTAACCAACACGGTTTGCTCCTCCGCATGTTGAGACCATTCCCCTCACAAAAGAAAACCCTACAAAAGGCAACAGCTCTTATCAAAGTTTTCAAAACACATGTCCACCTAAATCTACAAATAATATTAAAGATTCACTTTCTGCTGGGACTCATATGTTTGTACTATAAAAGACATTTAACAAAGTCTAAGTGGAATAAAGTGTGACCTTAGCCGCAGCTCAAAGGCACCTCAGACTTTACACCTTACTAAAGGAAATAGGTTTCCAATACAAGCAGAGAGTAAAGTTTTGTTTTTGTTAAGAAAACATGCACAATTATACATATTAGGTGATTATGAAAGAAAAACATTTCACACTCAGAAAGTTTTTCTATTCCTTGTGTTTTTCAGACATTTGGAAAAAGAGCTTGGATGTTCTGTAGTGGCATGAAAGTCATGTCTCATCTTTTCACTGCTTCATGAAAAAGACAAAATATTCTTTCTATACCTGCTTACACATTCTCAACGTAGAGCTATTTAAAAATACATTTATTAAAAAATTGATTTTATTGATGGTTACCACCTTCATTCCTTATGATGGTTATATGTGAACTCAAAACTTACCATTGGATTTTGTTTCTAAAATTGAATACATGGATTATAGGCACTGAACTCTCTTAACAAAATGTCTTTTGTCCTCTGAAAACAAGTGTTGGAGCACATCCAGAAAAGTAGATTGTGATGTTGCAACACATTTGAAATTAACATTTTTAATGTGATTTTTCCACACAGAACCTGTAATACAGCCTAAGTTTCATTAGTTGTATTAAATACATGCATGTATTCTTATTATGGTAAAAAATAATATTACTGACATTAAGATTATTTTCATGTCATTATTACTGTTAGCAGTCTAGATCATAGACAATTTATTGTGAAAGAAAAGTAAGCTTTGTGTGAAATAAAAAAACTGGTCTTATTAAATGAAAACGAATTACTTTTTTTATAAACTCTTAGGCACAAATAAATACACCTATAATGATTGTTTTTTATGTAATGTGAGATGCTGTTGCGCCCCTTTCCACGTTAGTAAATGTTAAAAAAAAATAAATAAATAAAAAAAAGAAGAATTTCTGCCTGGACATTTTTAGAAAAAAATGACTGCAAGTTGAATATAGTTTTTTTTAGAGCTGGTGGAGTGAAAGCAGGGTTTAGTTTAATTAACATATCCATTAAATTATGTTTGATTGCACTTTTTGTTGGTGTTGTATTTAAATAATTTTGCTGTGCAGTAAAACTAAAACACAAAACCAAGCCAGAATTTTGAATGCAAGGACTAATGACTTGTTTTAAATGTTGCAGCAGCCTATAGACACAGTCGCAGGTCTTCCGCTCATGTTTCTGGACTGCTGTCGCCCCCTGTTGGTCAATGTTGTTACAACCTTTGACCGCTGCGCCTCGGCTTTGTAAAGACTCGTGTGCAAAGCTCTGTGCAAAAAAGATTTCACACAGTGGTCGTTTGCCTGCATTCAAACACAAGTAAATATTCATAAAATGCTTGACAATAATCAAAATGATTAAAGATAAGCCTCTGCAAAAAGTCTAGGCTATATTTATTTGTATATAAACGGTACATTAAAGGTAGGTTTTGCCCTTTAAAGGGATTTCTTACACAAGAGAGGACAGACTCGTCAGGTAAAGCAAGAGGTTGAATGTTTGGCGTTGACATATAAAAAATAATATTACATTTATATCATACATAAAATGGTAAGTGTGAAATCATTAAAGCTTTGATTGTGGACAGAAGTTAAGTGTGTTAGGTACAACTTAGTTTCCGTAAAGTAGAATAAAATAAAAATTGAAATTTTCCAAATCAAAGTAATATATTGCTTTTGTGGTTAAAAAGAACATAGAAAGAGGACTAAATTAGGAATAAATATCTAAGCTATCTTTAATTTATCTGATTTTCAAGTCAACCTGTTCTTCCTTAGTTCTTGCTATATTAATTTTATTTTAATTTTTCAAACTTGTGACATGGATTAAACGAAACCAAAGACCATCGGGGGAAAAACATTAACTTCTGCTGTGTTTTCAGAGCTGTAGATTGTGCTGTGGACTTCTGAGTCAAATTACGTCTCCGCCCACCGAATCATTCCCTTGCAGTCAAACATAAATTGAGGCATCGCCTCCTGAGTTTGCAGACTCTTCACTTATCTTCAAACAGTAGACTTCTCAGTCACATTTTTCTTAAAATCGCTGTTTCAGAGTTAAGCATCCGAAGGCAATCACTTTCAGTTTGCTTTCTTATCTGTGAAAAGTTGAAGGAACGTCAAATACGATTCTTTTTTTCCTCCTTTGGCATATTTTTTTCACTGAAGGATTCAAGTTTCCCAGTGAAGCAGTGCGCCCTGACAGGCTGTCACTGCAGTCTCTGGGCACAACACTTGGATTTAGAAGAAGGATTTACTCCTTTTTTCTTCTTTTTTTTATTTTGAGAGGTTACTCTTTAATTTTTTCGCATGAATCTCCTCGATCCATACCTGAAGATGACAGAAGAACAGGAGAAGTGTCACTCTGACGCTCCCAGCCCCAGCATGTCTGAGGACTCCGCAGGCTCTCCGTGCCCGTCCGGCTCCGGTTCGGACACTGAAAACACCCGGCCGTCCGACAACCACTTGCTCGGGGGTCCAGACTACAAGAAGGAGCACG
The DNA here is from genome assembly GCF_017639745.1 of Melanotaenia boesemani. Classification (NCBI taxonomy): domain Eukaryota; kingdom Metazoa; phylum Chordata; class Actinopteri; order Atheriniformes; family Melanotaeniidae; genus Melanotaenia; species Melanotaenia boesemani. The sequence goes on along the minus strand of NC_055683.1, from coordinate 26,161,371 downwards.
AAGAAGAAAAGTTTCCCGTGTGCATCAGAGACGCGGTGTCCCAGGTGTTGAAGGGTTATGACTGGACGCTGGTGCCCATGCCGGTGCGCGTCAACGGCTCAAGCAAAAGCAAACCTCACGTTAAAAGACCCATGAACGCATTCATGGTGTGGGCTCAAGCAGCTCGGAGGAAACTGGCCGATCAGTACCCTCATTTGCACAACGCAGAACTCAGCAAAACCCTTGGAAAACTTTGGAGGTAAGTTTGGTTTGCATTTCCACGCACTTTTGCAGAGCGCTTTTACGCGCCGTTGTGCGCGGCGCCCTACCTCTTCTAAAACCTGCAAAGCCTGTCGACTGCTTCGACTTATTTTAGCGTGGGAATATAGCTTCTGATTTTCTCAGATTTTATTTCTTTAGTTCATATTGTAATCGAGGCACATTAAGTTCTTGTGCGTACATTAAATTATTTGGGATAAGCAAGTTTATTTCCATTAATTTTCCCTTTAGTTTGTTTTTAATTAACAACTGCACCCACTCAGTAAGATTGCCCGTCACTCTAAAAATGAATTAAACGAATTTAATATGAATGCACATTTATTTTTCTGTGATTACTCCCAGATTGCTCAATGAGGTAGAGAAGCGACCGTTTGTGGAGGAAGCTGAGCGACTGAGAGTGCAACATAAGAAGGATCACCCCGACTACAAATATCAGCCAAGGCGAAGAAAATCAGTCAAGAACGGTCAGAGCGAATCCGAGGAGGGGGAACAAACTCACATTTCTCCCAATGCAATCTTCAAGGCTCTGCAGCAGGCCGACTCTCCGGCCTCCAGTATGGGCGAGGTTCACTCTCCAGGAGAACATTCAGGTGAGATAAGGAAAAGAAATCATTTAATCTGAGAAGTTTTTTTTTTCTTTTTCTGTTTGAAGAAATCGAATCCTTTGAAGTCTTTAAGAGACTGAAAATACAGCTGCTAATGATTATTGGTTAATGGTTAGTAAGTTTTACAAGCCAGTAAGCAAATACACCTGTCAGAGGAGTCCTAATCAAGCTCCATGTGCATTTACATCAATATATAACAAATATTTTCTAAGCTATATTTTTTTTAACTTGATGAGTCTAACTTTGCCTTCCTTTAACTAGGTCAGTCACAGGGCCCACCAACACCCCCAACCACCCCCAAGACAGATCTCGCTTCCAGCAAAGCTGACCTGAAACGTGAGGGGCGCCCCATGCAGGAGGGCTCCAGCCGCCAGCTCAACATAGACTTTGGAGCTGTGGACATTGGTGAGCTGAGCAGCGAGGTCATTTCCAACATGGGAAGTTTTGATGTTGATGAGTTTGATCAGTACCTGCCACCTCACAGCCATGCCGGGGTGACTGGCACAGCCCCTGCTGGCTACACCGGAAGCTATGGTATCAACAGCTCCTCAGTTGGCCAGGCAGCCAATGTCGGAGCCCATGCCTGGATGTCCAAACAGCAGCAGCAGCAGCATACTCTGACCACCCTGGGTGGAGCAGGAGAACAAGGCCAGCAGGGTCAGCAGAGAGCCACCCAGATTAAGACAGAGCAGCTGAGCCCCAGTCACTACAACGAACAGCAGGGCTCCCCGCAGCATGTCCCCTACGGCTCCTTCAACCTGCAGCACTACAGCACCTCCTCTTACCCCTCCATCACAAGAGCACAGTATGACTATTCAGACCACCAAAGTGGTGCCAATTCATACTACAGCCATGCAGCTGGTCAGGGCTCCAGCTTGTACTCCACCTTCAGCTATATGAGCCCCAGCCAGAGGCCGATGTACACCCCGATTGCTGACAGCACCGGTGTGCCCTCTGTGCCGCAGACTCACAGTCCGCAGCACTGGGAGCAGCAGCCCATTTACACACAACTGTCCAGGCCCTGAGGAAGCAGTCTGAGCACTGACTGCATAACAGCCACCCAGACTTGTTCCTGGCTGGTAGCCTTGAGGCTGCCTTGCCACAAATCCTTCGTTGCCAACAGAAAAACATGACAAGGACTTTTTTATAGTTCTGAAAATATATCTTGGATTGGCTCACAACAGTGCCTTTTGTATTGGTTGGAATGATTATTATATTTTTTTTAGATATAATGCTTAAAAAAAGTTAAATCCTCTGTGAGGACATACTGGTTATGGATATGTTAGTATGTACTGTGTATGTGTCTGCTCTTGTCATTTTCATCATAATCAGTGTCATCAGCATCATTACCATTTGAAGGTTTAACTCATCTAAAGGAGCAGGGATGCCATGTTACAACACCCTCAGTGGCCTTACTTCTCACTAATGTACTTTTTTTTTTACAGGAAGTAAGAGACATTTGTTTACTGACACTGCCATCTCATAATAGCCTTCATTCTGCTTTGAATTTTTGTACTGTACATATTTTAATTCCCATGAGATGCAGATATTGAGCAATGCAGGTTTAAAATAGACTAGAATTTTTGGCCATGATATGACCATGTCATCAGTGAATTAGTCAAATATTCTACTCCTTGTTTGCGCTATTTCAATTAATGGTGTTGGAAACGCTATAGCAGGTGCCATGAAACTCTTTTAGGGGCCTTATTGTGTTGCTAGATATGACAGCAATGGTTGCTTTTATCTGAGTACTGCCTTGACACCATGGGTGCCTCTGGAGCCACACTAGTGAGGCTTCATCCACCGGCATTGCAGCATGGAAACCACAGCACAGGTTAGACTTCCTGCTTGATGAGGTTCAGGAAGTGACCTTTGACCTGAGTCTTGTCAGCAGCCATCAGGTCTGATCGTGGTGTGCTTCTGCCATTCCTTTTTGCCACATTCTTTCTCCTAACTTTTTTTCTTAATTTATTCCTTAGCATTAATTTTATTTGAGAATAACTATTTGCAAATATCTTTTTAATTCAACAGCAGCTAACTGAGGTGAAATAGGTTGCTGTCATATGTGGTACAAATTTGTTTATTTATCATTTGTAAATGTTTCCGTATAAAAGTTTCTTTTATTTCTGATCTGGTCATGTACAGAATGCTTAAAATTACATGATGAGTCTTTCTCTAAATTAAACCTGGACATTTTCTCTCTTTTTTCTTTCTAACAAATGACTAAATGGATGAGAAAGCAGCTGTAAAGAATTTGCTGGAATCAACAAGATACTTTCAATTTATTTGTTTGTTTTATTCTGAGAAAAGTACGTTTCTCGTTTTATATTTTGTATCATTAGTTCTCATTTTGTCATCTTAATGCAGTTTCCATAGGCAAACATGGCATTGTCTTAAAAGCGTATATTTTGTATTATATTTGTTTGCAATAAAAACAAAACACAGAAATATGTTTGCTGTTTTGTGGCATCTTCAATTTTATGTGGTATTGTTTGTGCAGAATAAAGCTGCTGGCAGCCACTATGGTTTATTCTTTCCATTAAAAACAAGGGAATCTGGTTACGGATAATAAGAATAAATAAGGTTATTACTCAGCAAGTTTAATTAAATATGGACCTTTAAAACTCAAATAAAAGAAAAAAATCTGCTCTTAGAAAGACTGTCTTAATGTGACACAGATAATTGAATTTCTGTAACACTAAGAGCCAGCTTGTTGGTAACAAGCTAGCAGTTAAGTAAAGCTAAGTTTTTGCTTCTGGCTTCTCAGCCCATGAGGTCACAGGTCCATTATTACCACGGCCTATTGACAAGATGTATGTCCACACCCTTCCCACTGCCTGTACACACTACAGCTTAAAGAAACAAACTAGACACTGAATATTGTTTATTCATTACTGGCCAAGTAACATAGGAATAGAACTGACCTTAATAAATCAGTGAAAATGTAAACACAATCAGGTACTATAGCTTTGTGTTGAAATTTGAGGCACATTCACAGATGACGTCTCTTTCCTCACATCAATTGGACTAGACGTTTTTCTTTCTGCTGCATCTCATCTCACTGTGATGACTGGACAATTTCTTTCTTTTTTCTTTCCTTTTAACTTAACTCCATCTATACCTATTAACACAGGAAACAGGAGCGGACAAACACTGTGGCTATGAAGACTTCTAGAATATATGTTTATCACCTAAATTTATGTGTAGTTATTGTAAATGCTAAATATCAGCAATTATTAAGAATAACATTGAATTATTAGAAATATGCTTGAATGCTACAATATCAATGTCATAAGATGGTAATTTGTTCTTAATCCATCTGAAAATCACGGAAACCAACTAAACCTGCAGGAACATAGCAACTAGAAGAATAATACAATACTATATACATATATATATATATTACATGCATATATTGCAGCTAATTTTTTAGTGTCATCAGGTCTGACTCTGCTGTCTCTGGTTACAGAGGAGGGAAACCTCCCCTCTGACTGTGTGGAGCAGGCAGGGTGTGTGAAGCCCACCTCCCACAGAGAGCCCCAGGGGCACATCCATCACTGAATCTCCTGTGGCTCAAACCTGGAGCCAGGCAGCGGGCCTGGGGGGCCAAACAGGGCAAAAGGAAGGCAGTTAGGGATGGCTCGAGGCAGAGCAGAAAATAGAGAAGGGAGTTCACAAGGAGAAGATAGAAAGAGCTGAATAATCCACCTTTTTTTGTCCTTCAAAGCAAGGAATTTTACTCATGACTAACATGAGAATTTAAAATGGGACTAATTCCCCAAAACTGAAACCATTAAAATGACAGTGTGAATGGAATTAGGGGGCGCCTTTAACCCAAACAAGGATGTCTGAGTTTGACAAGTTCTTAAAGTATTACAAAGAAAAATGTTAGGAAACTCAAAGTGTGTGGTTTTAGCTGTTGTTGATGGGTGTATTTGGTAACACAGCACTGATTGGCTCCTGATCGAAGATTTTGCCTGGAAGTTCAACCCAACATGTCTTTTCAGAAAAAAAAAACACAGATCCATGTTTCTCCGCTTTCAGAGAACGAGTGAAGCACTTTTTAAAAATGTTTTCATTGGCAGGTTGTTAGCTGTGTTTGTTGCTTTATGGGAAAATATTACATGTTTACCTTTTCAGGTCCAGCAGTGCTTTACTTATACACTCATTTTTAACAGAAAACAAATGTATTTACTCACTGGAATGACAGAAAATGTGGACATGGTAAAATTTTATTTGTAAAAGCAGTTCTAGTAGATTTGCCAGCCTTGCTCTGCTGGTAAAAAGAAACAAACATGGAGTTACGATGGACTCTTTCATCGCATTTCATCAGAATGATGTTTTGTGTGGCGCTGTCAATGAGTAGCATCCCATCAGGAAATGACATCAGTACTGAGACATTGGGCTTTTCTGCAGATCCAAACAGCCCAAAAATGATGATGTATTAAATGTGCATGATGTATCAGATTACAATACAGTTATCTTTAGAACGTATTCCCTGATTTTGCAAAGCATCAAGTCCAGTGAGCTTTTGAGGCAATGATGAAGCTGCTTCCCACTAAACAGCAGTAGTGCCCTGATGAATGTTTCCGAGAAGGATCGGAAACAAGATGAAATTTTTCTTCTTTTTTTTCTTCTTTTTTTTTTTGCCAGACAGGCCTTTCCATGGGCAATTTTCCCAGGACGACCCCATTATTATTCCACAGAGACGTCTGCCCCCTCCAAGCCCTATGGGTGGTCTTTCTGAAGGCGAAAGGAAGAGAAAAAGAAAAGGAAAAGCTAAAAAAAAAAAATCTCGTGATACACCCATGGAGACTGGACAACAATAAAATACATAAAAATGTAAAGGGAAAGTCAAAACAACAAATCAGCAACACAAATGGTACACAAGCATCTAACAAGGATTTGGTGCTTCATATTATGCTGCTAGTATTTGTGCAAGCAAGTGCATTTTGGTTTATAATACAGCTAAGAACTAATTAAGGAAGAAAACGAACACATGGTTATGTCCAGATTTATGTTTGTGTCTTAGACCTAACTTTTGTTTTGTTCATTGTGTTCTTGGTGTTTTTGTACCACTTCTGTTTTGATTACCTACAGAGACAGTGTAAATGGACCCCACACTCATTTGCTTTTAAACTGTCCAGTCCATAAAATTCTTTCTTAAACCAATAAGACACATCCAGAGGAAACTCCTGCTAAATCATGTGGAAAGACAAGCTGAGTACAAGGCTGTTTCCATGGAGGCAACACCCTCAGCTGAAGAACTACTGTGTGAGCAGATGGGATGTAAATGGTGGGTACATTTTCTCCATCCTGAGTTGTATTAATTGTTGTTTAAGCACATGAACTAAACCATTCAGGGCCTTCTAATTCTTGGAAAATCTGAATTTATTTTAAAATACTCTCATGTCACATTTTGATTTCACTCGTTGTTGGAGCATACTTAGTGGGAGAAACCCGCAATTATCCATCTTGCACTGGTCCTAAGAGGACATTGCCCTGTGCCAAGAGGCCGAGTTAGGCCAGCCTGCTGGAAGCCTTGGTGAGTTTTGTGCCTTTGTCTGAGGATGTGGAAGAAACCTGGCACTGGCCCGAGGTCAGCGTCACAAAATTATATTACCATAATCCCATTAAGTGTGTCTGAGGCCTCATGAGCTCCAGCTCAGTCTGGGAGAAAGGTAGGTGAGGGCTGGCAATGGGAGGTTTGTACTGGAGAAAACAGACAGTAAATCATTTAAAATGTGGGCATTATGTTTTATCCTTTTGCCCTTTATGTATCATCAACATAATGTCTTGATGTTAACCCCAGTTAAAACTTTCCTAAATCATGTGCTTTAAACACTGTGCTTCACATTAAGAAAGCATGCAAATGTTCCTGTGAGCAAGACAACTCCCCATAATTGAATCCAGGAGCCCTAACAAGATGATGGATCAAGTGGTTTTGTCTGTAAGCTTTATATAATCAAAGTTTCTCATCCTTATCTTTACTATTCCTTCATAATTCAGAGAAGGAGCCTCTCCAATAATAATGAAATTTTCCATCCATGTGTCCAATTTAGACATCGAGAGAAATTATTTGACTGTTGAACCTACCACAGATAAAGTAGTTTGTCTTTTATATTTCCTGCTCTGTACCTGGTAAATCGCCATGGTACATATCATGTTACTGTGTACATGCCCATTAGGCATAGTTTGTTTGAGAGGAGACACATGAACATATTACTAACAACCGATACTGTTCTCACAGTGTATGAGAGCTGAATTCAAGCCAAGCTGTGGTAGCTGATCCTTAAGCCATACTTGTGGCTGTAACAAAAAAGAAAAAAAAAACTATTTTCTTATAGAAAAATGAGCCAAGATTCAGTTTTACATTAAAGTTTTGAACTCTAACCATATTTATGCAGAAAATAAATACAATAATAAAAGAAAAATTGCTGAGGGGTGCGGTCTACTTCTTAGAAACATGTTCAGCTACTGAATGCAATAACCATCTTTCATGTTTACCTTTTGTTGGATAATAGTATGAAAAACAATATAAACTGAATTCTTGTCACCAGTGGAGTCAACTAAGCTAATAAAATCTAATATTACAGCAGCATGGGAGTACTTGCCTTTTCAGGAAAACACAGGCGTTAGCTGCCAGTGTTTGCAATGACAGCAGTGAGTATTATTAGCAGCTCAGCAGGCATTTCTTTAGTGACAGGGCCCAGTATCTCAAACATACCTCCCCTGTGTTTGTCCATTCCATCTGTGGGACAACCAGTAAGACTCAATCCTTTGTCCAAATAAGTTAATACCTCAACCAACAAGTATAAGTAAAGTTCATGGCCAAATGCAGATTCCTGAGAAACGCACCATCCTTAAACTGGCAGTAAACCGATTAATTTTACACAATGACATGAAGACATGAAATTATGCACAAACAAACATGTAGTTCTTTCATGGGGTGATACACTGTAAAAGCAGGAAATGAAAAAAAAAAGTTTTGCGTCCAAAGTAAAATATCTTAATTTCCATAAATTCTACAATCACCCATTTTGCATGCTCCTTTGCATTTATTTGTGTTCTATGAGCGATAGCCTTACTTCTTGTCTGTCCTGTTCCCTCTCTTTTCCTTGCTGAGCTTCTGGATGTGTGCCAATAGTCTTTGAGAGAGAAATTTGGTAAAATACATGAAAGGAAGAGCCTTCATTTGCTTCATTTCTTCTCTGCAGAGATGTCACAGAGCATCAAGCACTGCTCCCAGGTCTGTTTATAACAGCAGAATTATCATCAGAGCTCTACTTTGACAAAAACAGTCTCTAAAACCCATTTAAAAATATATAGAAACAACAACTTTGAGTACGGGGGATGTAAAAACACACATCTTGTAATGCCTTTGTGAAGTTTGCTAGAAGACATTTGCAAAACAGCTGACTCATCAGAAAACTGGCTGGCTGGTATCTACTACAAGTCTCCACTAGCTTAAATCTGCATTAGCTTTAAATTAAGCTAGTGTCATGCTTTGTAATTTAATAGATAAAGCAAAAATGAAATTGTTCAGTTTACTCATGGTCCCTTCCTAAGTTTTCACAAAGTTATGGGCACTCCGTTCTCAGTGTGTTAATTAGTAACAGTGCTAAGATGGGGGGTTAGATAGGGGCTCTGGTTTGTTTTGTTGTGTGCCTCGTTATTTTCTCCACAGGCTGTTTAGTGCGTTCCAACTACCCCTGAAGAATCAGCAGTTTTGGCTTTATTGTGTTCAGAAGCAATACTTTAAAACAAGGTGAGAAGCTTTTTATGCACCTCTGATATTATGATACTGTTTTACAGATGGAAACTTTTGCACGTGCCCATTCCTATTGGAAGGTTTTATCTATTTGGTGGTTGTCTTTTCTCTTTAATAACTCTAACTAAGATCCTTTTAAATATTTTCCATTGTGCTAGTTGTATTTGCAAAGCTTAAATTTCTCCTGCAAAGTCTAAAAAAATGGAATTATACCTTTGCACAGATTGCTTTTGCAGCAAAAGCAGCAGCAGGAGGAAACAGGTGTGTGTGGTTAGCACATAATGAGGACCATGAATCCTCTCACATGTTGGATGTATATAACAAGCCTTCTTAACATAGAAAGAAATTAGCTAAACACTCCTAAATCCTTTTTGTTTCTTTGTTGTCAATTATCTATAAAAAAGATAGTGGGAAATAAAACGTATAAATAAGTGCCAGTTAAGTAATAGATGAAGGAGATACCTGAATCTCTCTTTTTATAAATCCAAGATAAAATTTGAATAAATGAATGAGTGTTGTGCCCAGCCACAAAACCGAAGCTGCTAGGCAGTACATCCAGCCCTCTCTTTCTTTCCAGCCTTTTTCTCAAGTCACTTGTTACGTACCTCACTGTCTGTAACTTGCTGTAAAATTCCAAGAAGACATCAAGATGAGAAGAATCAAGAGGGAGACATTTGTCATTCACGAGCAGAGAAGCTAATGTCTCAAACACAAGACTGCATGTTTTACTTTTTTATGTAAGGGAAATGCATTTTCTGTTGTGTTTGTTGTGTTTTACCCCAAGGAAGGGGGTGTTTGCGATTCAATTGCAGTTCCTCTTGTTATCAATGGTTGCCATGGTAATAAAGCTTGTTGACGTTGAAGGGTTTCGGTAGTCTTTTTGGCATTGGCCTGTAGCAAGTGAGATGAGGCTCCTCACCCTGGGAAAAATCATGCTTTCTCCTGATTTATGATACCTGTGAAAACTTCAAAATTCTCTCCCAGACATGTCAACAAACATCACAGCACAGGTCCAGTTATTCGTGTGTTCGTGTGCATAGATCCAACGAGCCTGTTTGACACCTTGTTAAGGTTTTCCTCTCCTTCCTCATGAGCTCTCAACCCCAGCACATCCATGCCCCATCTGGCCTTTTGCACTTTGGGCACTGACCCCAAAGCCCTGAAGATCACTTAAAGAAGCCCCCTGACCACCACAACAATCTGGCAACATTTGGCCCACAAATTCTTTTCCCACTAGCTTTCTTCAAGAAGCTCCACTTACCTTTTGCAGCAAGTAGTAGCTGAGCAAAACTTTAGTATCATTATTGCATCTAGTCATGACAACTACTGAAAAAAACTGGTCAATAATATAAAAGGCAAAACTTGCTTTTCTACAGATATATAGCTGTTAAAGTGTAATTTGCATATAACTGAAAATAACATAAATAACATTCATCAGGCCAAGCATGTAAAAGTTAATAGGTTTTGTTATATTTACATACATAGCCTTCTTTATGTTACGCCAAGTTGCTAACATGGATGCTAGGACCTGTGTCCCTGTGTCTAATCAGCCAAAGTACCACACAATAACCATGAGAAAAAACTCTCCTGTAAGATCCAAGAATGCACTGTTGCATATCAATGACCCCCATCAACAGAAAGACACAGAAAGAGGGAGAGAGAGAGAGACAACAAAAAGGGAGGACAAAAGGGCCCCTACCCAACTAAGGCACACAACACAAACACACTACAAACACACACAGGCAGGCAAGTCTGTGAAATATGACAGGCCCACGGTGAAGAAGGTGGGGGTGAAGGGAAGCCATATTGTAACAATCTGATTCTGTGGTCATTAATCGTATCCTGCTGTTCCAGCCTCCCCGACCGTGTGCGCTGAGCGTATGTCAAACACATTTCCCCTCTCTCGGTGGGCGCACTCCCAGCCAGCTTTAATGCTGCACAAAGACACACACCCCAAGAGCTCCTGAAGGCAGACAGGCCAGATAATCTCCCCGTCAGACTCTACCGCCAAGTCCAGAACCAACTTATTATAGACACAGAAAGACACAGGCACACAGGGAATGTCTTTTGGCCTGGTTGCTGCTAATGTTAGCATCCATATTTATTATGAATGAAACTATAATATTTCAGCAAACTTGTTTACCTCTGTTCCTGGTGGTCCTTATGAGTGAAAATTATGAAATGCTGCTACCTCTGTTGCTCTCCCACTTGGCTTTCCAAAAGCTTTCCAAACACACACTTTTGGAAATGTGAGTTTCTATAGAATTAAGGCTTATACAGTATACTAAATTCAAAAGAACACCTTTTACATGACACTGAGTTCTAATCAAAAGCAAAAAACAATGATTTCTGAAAAAAAAAAAAAAAAAAAAAAAAAACAATTTTCGGTTTCAGCCTTCAATAGCAAAAATCTATTCACTGACACACAGGCAAATTTTGGGCAGCCATGGTGTTTGGCAACTGTAAAGTGTCCTTCTTTCTTTTCATCCATCTCTCCATCTATACTTCTTGTCTTGCTCCCTCTTTTCCCTCCTGCTGTGAGCTGCCTCATTAGGGAAGTGATGATGTAACCCCTCTGTTTCATCAAGCCTGCCATTTGTCATTATGACTGACAAGTGCAGAGCCAGGCCAACTTACAGGAAGAAAGGTCCGTTTGGCCCACTTGCTCTGTAAATAGTTTTAGTTATTATTAAAACTTGCTCATGTTTATCTATTTAAAATTGCCTTAGTGCATAAGAAAAAGAAAAGGCAAAAAGATATCCCTTTATTTCACGCCGTCACTGCCAGTGCTGTTTGTATAAGCACAAAAGAAATAATATGAGCACCTCAATCGCCATGTTTCATTATATTAATTTTATTTTAAGCACAGAGTATTGAGTGGCTGTACACATCTAAGAAAAAACAAACAAAAAAAAACAAACAAACAAACAAACAAACAAACAAATGAAAAAACCTAAGACTATTGCCAGAAACTTGAGAAGTCTCGTGACTTAAAAAGGAGTCTCTAGAGTGATGGAAAATCAGTCTGAAAGCTCATCAATCAGATCACAGGAGGCTGGGTGAAAGAAGTGTTTTTCACCAACAGTCTTCCCAGAGATCCTGACAAGATAATAGATTGTGAAGTTGTCATGACACTTGAAGACATATTGATCATAAATCAAGCTTTCCAGACTTTAACTTGCAGAGATCATATGCTGATACACCATTATGATAAAATCTCTAGTGGAAACAACTTTATAGGTTGACGTTTGGGACATTTTGGCCTTTTTCTGGGTTTTAAGCCTTAGCCATTCAGGGTAGCTAAGAACAACAAATAGTACAGCCATTGCAGCAACTATCTGAATGAGACAGTTACAAGCACATGCATAATGAACACTTCTAGCATAACAACACTCCTCAAGTGATCAAATTAATTTGATTGCGGTCAAGTGATGAGTGTACGAAGCTGAATATGCCTTGACAGAACCCTTGACCTGCGGGTCTTTGTTTAGATGGGTGCCCGTCAGTGGAGACAGGAGAGGAGTGATTGATTGGGTCTGCGTTGGCGAGCTCAGCTGGACATCCTGAAGAGATCTCCCCATCCATCAGATCACCGAGAGCCGAGAGGAGCTGCTTCCAGATGGGCAGCATTGTTCCTGGGCCACCCTGGCAGACATCTGAAGGACCTTGCAAGGCCCAGAATGTTACTGACAGCAGCCATGGACAACCCACAACTCTGGCATCTGTGGCTGTCTGTCAGCATGCTCTGGGAGTCACAGCTCACACCAAACCTAATCGATACCATACACCAGAAAGGGCATGCAGAAACAATAGCTGTCATTACAATTAAGAGCCATACCTCAGCAATCATCCACGGTGCAGAGATAAGAGGTAGCACCGAGGGTGCGCTGGCAGTGATCACTGTGTCTAGAGTCTAGTGAGGCATAACATAGAGATTTAATTGTGGTTCAAGGCCTAATTGCATGGTCAGGACAGGGGGTAATGACTTAATCCTGAGCCAGTCATCCATGAGGAGGAGAAGCAGGTCCTCAGTAATTGCACTGCTGCTCATTAACCTCTGAGCATTGGTAGATGGATGTGGAGGATGTTTTGATGATCTGCTCTCAACTTCAAACTGAAGGAAATTGAACAGGTACACTTGGGGTTTTGGGACAGCTTAGTTTAATACACTGATGGTTTAAGGAAACATCCTGCACTGGAAAAGAGGAATGACATGAGAGCTTACATGATACATGTAGTGCTCATTAATTACCTCATAGGGTCAATTTCCTACTATCTGATATTCTCCAAGTAATCAGCTGCTGACTGCAAACACAGTTTCAGTGGTGACAGGTGACGCTGTGGCTGGATATGGTCACTGTTCAGACTTCAGCTGCTGATGTCTGTGCTTCTATGGGAAGCCAATTGTTACTTTATGAGGCAGCAGATATGACAGATATGTTACCATCACGTCACAGAAGTTTGGGAATATAATAACTTTAATATAGCCAGCACAAGTATTGCACATATCTATGAATAAAAGATGCGCCATAACCAGTGGATCTGAGACCTGGAGCCAATGAGGAAGCATTGGCAAGTGCAATACCATCAAGTGACACTAGGCTTCAAAACACATTTCCACTGATAATGTCTCACCTTTTCTCATTTTGATTCTATTACTTTGATTAATTCATTCTGATCAGTACGCTGGTGGTTTTGAAAATAATTTAAAGATCAAGAAAATATTAATCCTCAGTAAGTAGGTATTTTTTTCCTGGTTTTAAGCATTTTCCATTTCCACCCTCTTGTGTAGATATGGTCACATCTGACTCCAAAAATACCAAAAGCAAAGCATACAATTTATGAAATGATAGCTTAAAACCAGTGTGTCACTGTGACTACATCTACCTTTTATACACAGTCCATGCTCCATAACTGTAATAACACTAGCTCTTACTGTGGTAGCCATGTGTCCTACTGTCCAAATCAGTGTGTTTTGAACCAACTCTTTTAGTTTTCTTTTTCAATGGGAAGGTACAGACTGACCATCAGGCACAAACATCATTCTGTGTGTGTCACTTTTAAGAAGTGGCAGTCTACTAAGTACCCCTGTATATTAAAAGCCCAATCTATTTCTGTGGAGGAGATGCAAACAGTGATACAAGGGAATGTTAGAGGTATTTTTAGGTTACACAACCTCATAGCACAAAAACAATCCAGAAACCAAATTTCCATAGTGATCTTTGCAGGGAATATGTAAAAGACAGCTTAGCTTTACTCTTTGGTCAGAATATTTACTCTTGTTACTGCAAGATGTTCAAATGAAATATATTTATTGAAATATAAAGATAATCTATAAAAATCCCCTTTCATGGTTTGTACATCAATCTAATGTGTTGACACAAAGATTGCAGTGTAAAAAATAGCTTTGTTAAAATTATTCTGGTCTGGACTAAATCTTGAATATCTTGTGGCATTCAAGCAAGTTTTATAACATTTTAATGGTGGTTTTGGTAGTTTAGCCACAGCTCTTGTAGTATTTAACGGGCTAGCCAAGGAAGCCAAATGTTCTGTCGTGAAGGGAAAAGGTTGATTTCTCAGTTGCATATCACTTTGACAAATTTTTACTATATTTTCTAGCAGAGGCTATTCAGGAGAAGAACATGTCAATATTTAGGGGATACTATATGAGGGGAACGTGTGATCCAATAGCCCGATATGACAGGCATCACACTGTTCTCTATGTGATGATCTCTTCCATATGGTCCTAGGAATGGTCAGTTTACATTAGCTGATCCCAAAAATGTGTCCTTAGATTTGTTCTCTGGCACTGCAGCCCAGGAGGAGAGCAGACGAAAGGCGCTTGGGCAATCAGGACACCCCCTGCCGAAGACCCATTAAGGCAGGCTGCACAGTGACACCATGCAGAGCAGCAACCCTCCAAAAACATATACTTAAACACCCACAAAGCACTACACCTATCATATTTTCATAATTGTCGGAGGCTCCTGAAGTCATGGCCAAGTCAACACATTTTGCCTGGCAACATTTGAACAGGCCCATATGTGTGAAATGAATATCAAAAGTCTTTCATCTGTGTTTGCTGCAGAAAATTGAAGAAAATATCAAGGTGTGATTTTCAGATGGCAGTCCTAGAGAATCTGAGCTTCTTTGTCAACCTTGGACTGAAGAAGGTGTCAAATAATTTTAACTAGGTGGAAGTATAAAGTCTCCTAAGTTTCACTGCCAAACTAAATCCTGGCAGTAGGACTGAAAACTGGTACCAGCCAGTGCAGAGCTTACAACTTCCTGCTCTAAAACTCATGTGATATACTGCACAGTTAGATCTTTTTGGTTATTTGCAGCAAGTATATTTAGAGGGGTAAATGAACTCATATGGGAAAAGTGTCACAGAGATATGAGATCTTACTTTGATGGAGAAATTGATAAGCCGACTTTACACAGAACTGTGATTTCTCTAGTATTCCACATGGGTTTGGTCTCCATTAGCAGGACCTATGGACAGAATGAAATGACAGACCTGCAGCTATCACACTCTTCTCCCCATTTGCACCATAGCCTCACCTCTATTCAAAACATAATTTCACCCTAAGAGTATAAACCCTTCTGTGAATGTTTGGAGAAGGGGGCTCTCCCCATAGTCTCCTTAAATAACCACTTCCCCAGGAATGAAAACAAATCCATTATAGGACACTAGTATCTGCTCTCCTACTGGGGCACCTCTCTCAGTCTCCCCTGACTGAGTTCAGGGTCTAGGCTAAACGATGAGATGTGATGGCAGAAAACTGCCCCTTCTGTGTTGACTCATAGCTGGAAGTGAGTAAGCTGAACTCAGGCCCTTTTTCACAAGGGACCAGCCGCACCCCGCTAACAACATCCAGCCCTTGACATTCTTAAAAAGTCTCTGGTTATTAAGGAAAACAAACAAGGGCATGGATCTCGCTCACTGTCTGTGCTAATACATACTGTCCCTAGGCAATACACTGGATTCCTGGAGTAAAAATCCAATCAGTTCATGATCATTTAGAATATTGGATAGGACCAACTCAGCAGTCATCCTGTTTAGTGGATAAAAGAAGCAGCTGCAAATGTGATAACCTGTGAAATGTGCAGGCAGAGAGTATGTCTTCCTTACGCAGGACTCACAGCTGTCTTGGGGAGAGCAGCGTATGTGCAGTTTGGTCCTCATTGGGGCTTTATGATGGGATGTGGCTCTCAATCCATTGGAGGGAGCTCTTTCATCCCTTCCTCCGGCCCCCACATCCCAGAATCCTATTCCACTTCCAGCCTTCCCTCCTTTTTCCCATCTTGCCACACATCATTGCCCCACTAAACGCTGACAATTGCTGACAAATGGACTGCACTGCTCACAGTGAGTCAGTTGCCCCAGGAGACAGTGGCGGACTTGGGGTAGTGGAGGAGAGCAAAGGAGGAAGGGAGCAGGGAGTCCTCGCAGCAGTAAGGCGCCTGGCACAGGTGGCTGAAAATCAATACAGATCCGGCCTCTGATTGGGCCTGACAGCACAAGAGCGGTGGAGTGTGGGAATCCTCTGAGTGCCACCCACTGCAAATTTGGATGACGATGGAGGGTAGAGGGAGAACAGAAGAAAGTGTGTGTGTGTGTGGGGGGGGAGCATTATTCCACATTATTACAATTATATTTTCACAAAGAGGCAAAGATGAACTCAAAATGCATGCACATATAATAAAGAAAGATACATTAACAGATGGCATGTCAACAAACACAACTCATATTTAGCATGTTTCTGTAACTCATGTCAGTAATGTAACATATTCAGAGTAAACGATGTCGCAGCTGACAGGGGGATCTTGCACACTTAGCAGACCAAATGATTTGGTTTTAGTGCAAATAACAGAGCCATATGTCATTTGCACATATGTACTCTTATAGGCTTACTTTCTGTCATGCGCAAACCCTCTCTTGCTCATAGCTTGCAGTAACATTAGTTCCAACCAAGGCTGAGCACATGCAAATGGTGCAGCCTGTGGCTACTTTGCTGCTGCTTGAACATGTCAGGTCAAGAAAATGAAAATATTGAACATACAGGGGATACATAAAATATTAAAGTTGTAAAAAAGCTTAAAAAAGTTGTCAGCACCTGTCATGAAATGTGCAAGCAACCATACAAACGTGATACAAATAACAAATCTGTGCAGTTCCAACCACCAGTTTGATACATGTTAAGTTCTCTTTTTATTTAAGGTAATAAAGTATTTTATTTATGAGTTTCATCTCATATATATTTGTATGTCTCTGAGAAAATCTGTCAGTCAATTTGATGAGAAGAAACCTAAAGTTGGGAAGTGACATTCCCACCCTGCAGCCCCCCTGGTGGAAGAGCCCTCCCACATATGACAGTACAAATTAATCAAGATCCAGGACAAACCTTAACTCGTCATGAAACAAAAGGATTTTCCCCAGGCCTCAAGCTGGCCTCACCAGGCAATTAAGTGCATGTGCATGTGCACATGCAGCCATATCAACAACTTTATCCCATGTCATAAATTCTAATTCATGCATTAAACATGAGCAAATATCTGTGTCGACCTAGCAGCGTATATTTATGAGTGTGTGAGCAATTGGTTAATACGGGTGTGTGTTTGTACATGCATGTGGAGGAAAACGTGTTTTATGTGAAGTGGTGGGGGCGCAGTGGGGGGTTACAATCAGCTGTGTGCAGGTTGCCGTCTTTGAGCAGTGATTGGGTGGGGGTGTGAGGACATGTCGGCCCTGTGTGTGGGAACCCTGCGCTCCTCACTTCTCATACATTGTTCTCTTGCTCCTACAAACCGTTAATGCCACAAAAGATGCTCAGCCTATTGTGGCCCAGGGACAGCTGAGGGGGGAGGCCACTGGGGCGGAGGTAGGCGAGGGAGGAGAGGTCTAGCCTGACCTGATCCTGGTGTAGATGCCTTGGTTACCAACCCTCCTTTCCTCTCCTCTTCTCTTCTGTCCTCTCTCCTCTCTGCTCCTGTGCTCTCCTCTCCTCTTCTGTACTCTTCTCCCTTCACTCAGCTCTGCCACTTAGCCCTTCTCAAGAGGATTTGGCTGGGCTGGATTTAGGGGGCTGATGCTTACCATACAAAAGAATTAAACCAACTTTATGTCCAAGCTTTCTGCTGTAGACTGCTATGGCTAAGCTGAGAATCTGTGGAGACGGGCTTAGGTGATGTTATATTTTCATTAGACAACTGATGGCAAATGGGGTGCTAATGGTAAGAGCTCTGGGTGGCATTGTGATGCAAATTGTGATTATTTCTTTAATTAAAGCATAAGGGGAGGGGGGAAAGGGGGTGGAGTTGACACTGACAGAACTGTATGTCCTTACCCCAACTAGACAAAGTTTCTCACGTCCATTGCAGACTGGAGATCTGGGGCTCCAGGGGATTTGAGCGGGTTGGGTTAAGGGATTGGGGCTGAGTTTCTGAATCTGTGACACAGGTTGGTCATATTGCATGAGAACATTAAATTTTAGCTAAGCCTTAAGCAAGTACTAAATCTTTTAGTTACTAAGAAGGAAATCTGATGACCCCCCCTACTGAAGTTCACATTAATATTAAACAGACACCCGATCAATCACCATGTTTTTAAGGGTAAAGTCATATAACCCCAAAAGATCCAATGAACACCTCTCTTCTTTGCAATACTGTGCACAACAAAAGAGGAAGACAGAAAAACATACTGTTAGGTAGATGAGTGATCCACCCTCAGGAATTGTACTGTTTGCCCCTGTCACGGTTCTGGTATTCATGGGAAGACCGTATGGCTGGAGACCAGATGTGGTGCTTAACTAACTGTTGTAAGGCAGGAACCACTGTAGGCACTGGGCAGCAAAGAAGGGTGTGTCAAATGTGCGCATGACACCTCCCAAATCACCTTAGATCATCCTCCTTTAGCCTGGAAGAATGATGTGCACGTGTGTCATGGTTGGTGGTGAGGGCTGTTGCTCATGACTGTTGGTGATTGAGGAATATTGAGCCCAGGAGAGGAAGGCGGTGTGTGTGGAAACCCTGAGAACGTTTTTTTTTTTTTCTTTTTCCTCTGGCATAGCTGCACTGCTCTCCAGGACCATGCAGTGTTGCCCCCCTGTAGCTTAAGCCTCTGTCTCTTTTTGTCCTCAGCACAACAGTCTGTGGCATTCCATGGCAGCAAATCTGGCTGTGCTGTCACATGGGGGAGATTAGCCAAACTAAGACCTCAATAGAATGCTCACTTTACTTACCCATTCCAGCAGTGGCCGCATAACCCCCCACACCCCGTCCTTCCTTTCACCCAAACACCCTCATACACTCAATTTAACCATTCCTCGTCTAGACGGAGTGTAAAGTGATTATTTATGGCATTATTAGAACTTACATGCAATTCAAATGTGACATTCCCAGTGATACACACGAGCTGCCGAGCTATAAACCCTATTTCCCACTGTTTAGGCACTTTCTTCGGGGATGGGCCTGTACAACAAGCTGCAAAGCCAAGCTACAGCTCCTAGAACTGAATGTTGAATATCTTACTGTGGACTTACGTAATTCTATTTCCTGTCCATTTTCTTCTGTAACTGTGGCTTCTTATGCCTTCTGGCTCCTCCGGTCCACCTCCCCTCCATAATCAAGTTATTCTGGGCTCGGTCACAGATATTTAACTGAGTTCTTTTTGCCACACTGCCACACACTCCATCCTTATCTGGCTGAGGACACTAGAGGAGGAGGATCTTCCAGGAAACAAGGTTTAGGCAAGATGCATAGGCCTGTGGCTGCCTTAAGGGAATTGAGCTGATCAGAATCCACTCCTATGGGGTACTGTAAGAACAAAGCCATCTGACTACATTTACAGACAATGAGGGAAACACATGGTTCATGTTTGTAGCATGTCGGACTTACATCATTTGCCCATTTTATTCAACTCCTTCAGGTTCATTTGCATATGCATTCATGTCCAATGGGAATTATTAGATTAAGATTTGCCAGATATATTCCCTGATTATGCTTTTTAAGTATCCTAAATCAGATTGCAGTTAATGCACTGAAAGAAGACACTTCACACACTGTAATGGTAAACACAATCTGATGATGGCTATGATTTTGTAGTTCGGAGCATTGTTTTAGTTATTAGTTAAGTGAATCAACCTTTCTCTTTGGGATAACTTTACAGAGATGAAAAAGGCTGAGCTTCATGAGGCCCAGGAGCTGAGGCCAAGGCATGAGCCTGAGTTTGCAGCTGGAGACACGGGGCCATAGTTGCAGCAGCACAGAAAATAATTAGGTTTATTTTCAAGTAATGGTCTACTGCCCAAAGCAGCACCATTGCTAAGCAAAGGCAAAAAGCTATTTTATCGTTGCCACATAAAAGGATCTCTCCCACCACCTCCCAAAATGGATGTCATTAATGGACCAGGTCTGGTTGCAAAGGGGTGAGGGTAGGGACATTGCGGGCAGGGAGAGGGCTAATAGATTAGGAAAGGATATATGGGCAAGAGCTACCCGTTCCAGACTGGTGAGCCACTCAGGCCCTGCTCCAGTGCCACTTCCTCCCTCACCTGTTTTGCATTACAGGCAGAGCAAAAGAAACAGTGAACCATGAGCCATTAAGCAGATATGGTATATGCTCTTAAGTCATATACTTTCGCTGACGTACATTGTAGGTGAAGAAAAATCATAAAATCTGAGCTGCTTGGGGACCACAAGGAAGGATACTCAAGGCATACACTACATAGGATCTACATATAATTTCCTGCTGATACAATAACAGTTTATAAGGCATTTATCTGAATAGAAGAACTACGAACATTAAAATCCTGCTTCAGAAAATAAGAAATTACCATTTACTTACTATCACATGCAGATTTAATTTCCATTGCTTTAACTGCTGGCTTTAACCGATATATTTTTTAGAAAGTTTAGCTTTCTTTACTTGGGAGACTTGGTAAGACCCCTCAATGCATGTAACCCACCAATGACCTAACACAGCCAAGAGGGAGGAGCACCAGTGACGTACTTAAATCGTATCAGCTAAACTACGAGCAACTCCACCTCTTTGGGGACATATTCAACCCAAGTCCTAAACTTGGATCTGCAATCAAGCCATGTTTGATTGTTTATTTACTTATTTATTTATAATATAATGCCTTATAGTCAAGGAAAAGCTGAGAACAGTGCAAAAAAGTAATAACTTCAGAATGCAGCCGTGCCGGAGGTCATGAGTATGTAAATGATCAAAGATTTGGGTTTTCTGACCCTGAAATGCATTTGGGCTGGTGCCGCCATCTTTCACCTCCATTTTAAATAAGCTGCTAGAATTAAGTTTACCTCTCTTTGTCAAGCTTTGGGTTCCTGTCAACAGACAAACCCTAATCACCTCCTCTTGGCAGTTGACCCAGTTCCTGTAGGCTGGCTTTGCAACATGGAAGCCTTAAGCATATACAGCACATCCATTATAGATTAATCCTGACTTATTACATCTCCAGGGTCATGGGATTACTAAAATAATAAATAAAAAAAAAGAAGAAGAATGTGAGGGTTATGGGAAGACCTGGGAATGATTTTGTCAGAGATGACCTCTTTTACCTCTTGTGACGCACACGTATGCACAGTTATAAACAGGAGTGAAGTAAGTGCTTGGCAAAATGAGTAAGTGGGTACCTGCAATGTCAGGCTTCTGGCTCCACTCTATCAGGCTGTTATTGCCCCTTTCCATTTATTCCGTCATTCACACTTTCCATTCACAGCACCACAGGCTTGCCAGTGGGGTTTCTATTTCTGTCACACAAAGCTATTTTGTATGTGATATACAAATAATGGTGATAAAAGCAAGAGGTTTTAGATAAATAAATGCTCAATTTTGCAAACAACAGATTCTGCTGTCCAGCTGTGGTGGCATTTTGGCTTATTGCACCGAAATTGGTATTCAGAAAGCATTCTACATATCTCCTTGCTTGCTTACTGCTGAGTTCTCACCAAAAATTTGGCTCCCTAAACAGTGACTTACAAAGATTTAAATACTTCTTGTTTAATGTGTGAATGCTTGTTTGCCTGGTCACGCATGTATTGCATAAAGTTATATGTGCTTATTTGTATCTGAGGATCTTATTACCCCACATCACTTATGAAAACTTTTAATCTAAGAAGTGAATTTGGAATTTCCATAACTTTTGACCTTTTTAATGTCTAACAAATTTTTTGTAGTTTACGGGAAAGCTTTTGAAAGTGCCTCTCAGTTCTGTTCTTGTCAGATTGCTGACCTTTATAATGTAGTCAAAGACACTGACACTTCTGGGAGCTATTGGAATTTTTTTTTCAACCCCTGCTCACATGTAGAAAATATGTACGCAAAGGGCCAGGTTAGACAGGGGAATAAGGGAATAAATATGCTGAGACAGAAGGTGTGAATTCCCTCTCCAAGAGGGAGCTGGGAATATGTGAACTGTGTACTCCCTGTGGCAGAGGGACTGCACCTCATTGAAGCCACAGGACACTCCCAACCAGTTAAGGAAAAGAGAAGCACAAGCCACATAGATTACAAAAGTATACCATTTTGAAGTAAACAGTTACACTGATTACGTCAAGTCAGAGCAGAAATGAAAAAATGGAAGGTGTATTTAGGCACAATGACAGACTCAGAACTTCCCCTTTTAATGTTGCTGGAAAATGTGTCTGAATGATATCACTCATGTCAGACAGACATGAGAAAATAGTGAGAAGTGAAAGTGCATGTCTGTGCTCAGCCCACAGCAATGATGTCAAAGTGTCTCGTGAAGATTAGACATCTGATTTAACCAGCAATGTCTCTACCATGGGAAACATTATTTGAAAATTATATTTGCAGGAGCTTGGATTTGATATAGTATAATTAAATCTGAGCACTTGCGATATTTGTTGGTATTCTTTAATCCAATTAAATCATCTCTGACATATTGCTCTTAATCAGTCAAACTTATTTGATTATTTATACATATTAAACCTTCCGGTGTCGTTATCACTTTCGAATTTGTGTAGGATATGTATATATTGATTTTCAAAGTTTTATTTGTTTAAGAGACACAAAAGAAATAGTCCCTGAGCAGGTGGAAAAGTGCTTTCCTTACTGATTCTTAGGTGCGACTATTGAACACTACTACCTGCACTGTACATCATGCTGACTCCGACTCATGCCAATCTTTACTAAAACCACTTTTTCATCTTAAAAATTGTGCTACAAGTGTGTCTAAAGTCTCCAGTTTACAGCACATATGGTATGGAAGAAACACAGACCCTACAATACAAGCACACACACACGCATTCTTGAATGCGGTGGAACTTTAGTCTCATACTGGGTATCAGTTTCCACTTTCCAGCTCCTTATAACTGTACAAATTGCTTTGAATCAGATTTACTTGCAGGGTCTGCTCTTTGTTAAATAAAGACAGAGTGATTATAGGATCATGACTACGCTTTCTCTTAAATGATGACAAACTGCATGGATTCTTCCTTACCAAGACTAATGTTGCTATGTTGCTGGCTTGTTTTTTATTATATAAAGAGCATTGCTAACTTGTTCAGAGCATCAAAAAATATTGCAGTGTTTTAAATGTAATAAGTAAAAGCATTAACAAATTTTAGTACTGGCTGCACTTGAACTAAAACTATGTTTTTTTTATTATAAAATTATTTGGAAACTATTTTTCAGCCAAGTTGCTAAGTTATTAATGGGCCACTTGCTGCTACCTTCAAACCGGGTTACCAAATGTTCCTAAGAAAAATGTAATTTCATTGCATCTTACCCTCCATCTGAACTCAGTGGCACAAACAACATGGTCCTATTAATCCACAGACACTCGAAAGGTAATATAAGCAGACACATGTGCATAATACATAGAGATGAATGGTTTTATTGCAAAGGGATAGTGGTGTGTTTCTTTTTGGTTCTGCTCTTCGTTGCTGTCTTTCTCACTCCCACATTTTTGTCCCAAAACTTGACGGTTATTGAGGCGTAGCATTACATGTAGCATAGAATTTCTGGCATTATCACTGCATGACATTTTATAAACTACGAGACTTTGGATCACCAGCTGCACTTTCCAACAGTAAATGTGCTGCTGGCATGTAAATATCAAATGAGCTCAGGACCTGAGGGATAACTAACTGCGAAAACCAATTATATGAGCAAAGATCATGCCAATGCAAACAACCCCTCAAATCCAGCAAGTGATCTTGATCAACAAATTAAAACAACAAAGACTCTGACAGGTTCCTCCTACATGCAGAGAACTCTCCACACCCCATGTTTTCTACACACAACAATACAGTGCACTAATATAAGTGGACTGAGTTTCCATTTGATAGACATTCCCATGGTATCAGCTGTCTCAGGTGTTTGCCAGGATGTTGCTGTCCCACACAGCCATTTCCTCCCAGGGCCAGGTGATTGACAAAGACACAACGGGCTACAGAGCCAAAACGACCCACTGCTCTACTGCCAAGCACTCTGGGTTACAGAGCCATTCCCATACTGAACAAAGGCATTGAGCAACTGGAGATAGAAGGCCATATCAATTTCAGCTTTAATGAACACCTTCTGTACTCAAGCTTAATAAGCAGAGCCACAAGCTATCATTTGTGTGTGTATACTTACAGGAACATGAAAAAACACATTTTATGATTGAGGCTGTTGCTCTAAGATCAACGTGCAGTCAGCCGAGGGCAGATTTATTCTTCGATAATGACAGCATATATTATCTAGATGTCAGTAAATCATGTCGTTTTGTATCATATTCATCTCATTGCTGCACAAACATGATTGTGAGGTGGTATGTATTGGAAGTGTGGGAAGGCCTTGAGAATAAAAAAAAAAAAAAAAATGTAGACAGTGCAGAGGAGCTAAGCTTGGGATCCTGATCTGTCTTCTGCCATAAACAGCTGCGTGTTATCCAGCTTACAGCAATGAGACGTGACCAAGCTTCCTTCCCTCCCTGCTGCACATCTCGACAGGCTACTTCAAGGAGATATCATCAGATGGCTGTGATAGCATCAGATGCAGGCTCCCAAACATCCCTCCATGAACAATGTCTGTAATTTGCTCCTCTCACTCTCTTCTTCTGAGTTCCACCAAGTGTACGTAAGCGTTTGTTTTGTCATGTGGAAACAAGAGGACAGGCTTCTTGTCAAAACTATTTACTTTCAGAACGCTTTCATTAAGAGCTTGATTTCCAAGTTGAATGCTCTCACACTCTGTAAGGATGCATGTCTGGGTCTGTGTATGTGTGTGTACCAGATATATGCCTTTACATTTCCTTGCAGTGGCTAGTGAGCTCATCAGGTTTTCGGGGGGGGGGGTTGACAGGTGTTGTTAATGTCTGAGTAAGTGTATATGTGCACAAGGATGCTCACGGGCTTATGGTTGACTATTATTAAGGAAAACATTCTGCTGTCACCATAGAGATGGCGGTGCTCTGACATGGCTTCTGGGAGTGCTGACAGGCCTGTGTCAGAGCAGAAATACCACCCCACTATTTAGTATCACTTCATCACTCCACCCCTATTTCTCATGTCTTTTGTCAAACCACTGAAACGCTTTCTAATGCTGGTTTTCTCTCCTTACCTCACTCTTTATTTTTTTGGCACTTTCAAGCAGCCGCTCCAGTCTTCAATGCTCAAGCAAAGTAGTCTAAATTACTACTTTACTATTCAGTTTATAATGCATTTTGCAAAGGTGTCATCTTCGTTATACTTTGGATTTTATTAGATAGAATATTTCCAGAGTAACAATCTTAAACCATATCAGCGCTGAGCATTTAAGAACACATATAGAGAACTGAATAAAGGGCTTTGACAGCTTGACAAGCAAGGAGACAACAATGCATATGTTGCATTTGTTCTTCTACAGTTAAGCTAGCAGGTACAGCCTACTACTGACAGTGTCACTCACTATAATGACAGAGCAGATAATAGTGCATAAAAGTTGTGTGAATGTGGCATAAAGTAGCACATAGTGGTTCATGTGTGTCACCCACTCGGTACAGTTTACTGGGCACAAGCTGTCAGCTAATGTGCTCTGCATGACTCAGACTTTCTGATTAGCAGCCTGTTTACATCGATACCACGCAACAAGAAACAAATGTGTCTGAGGAGTAACTCTGAGAAGAAAAGAAGGATTTAATGGCATTCAAGTGCAATTAGTGACAAGTATCTTTGACTCCTGATTTTCAACCTAACTGTGATTTATCACATAGTAATGTCTCTTTCACAAAATAAAACTGAATCAAAAGGACATGCACAAACAAGCCATGTATTTACCCAGTAATACATCAGCAGTTTTATTGCTTTCTTCTTACTTTAAAGACAATGACACAATCATCATCCAGTCTCTCAAACACCATTATCAGATATTTGGCCTCATACGTTGCATTCTTTGTATTCCCTCCATCATTAATATTTTCAACAGACTGAGTTAAAACATCTATTGAACATAATGTCACACAGGTCATCAATTTACTTATGTAATTACATCCTATTGACAATAACCAAAATGCAACAGTTTTTTATTAAAAGATATAAGGATGCTGGTCCACACTGAAAAGTGCTTCTGTTTAACAGTGTTATGTTTAATAGGTTTTGTTGCATTCTTTATTGGAGTGCTAATGTTAGATTTTCATGTTTGGTATTTTAGTCAAATTATTTCTAATTTACCATGATTTATTTATTTATTTTATTTATTTATTTTTTGCTTTAAGTTTTACCTCCTGCCTGTAGTTTAGACCTGTGTTTAGTTACCTATTTGCTACTCAAATTCATTTCTTTTGTTGATTACCCTCTCATATATTTGTCTTAGTTTCCTATGTTCTTCACCATTCTGTAATTATTCCTGATGGTTCTTAACCCTGCTTGTTTCCTCCCTTGTTTGCCAGGATTTTTCTTTTTTTTTAATTTACTTTTTTTTTATTCCAATTCTATGCCTCTGCGACAGCTTTATTTTGTGTTTTTGTAAGATTCATTCATAGTTCACATCAAATCCCTTGAGACTCTTTTTTTGTCTTTTTCCCCACACCAATTAAGACATACAGGCTCCAAAATTATTCCACCTCATCACATTTTGGGACGTTTGTTTCTTTTTCCATTTCTTTGTGTCACTGTATTCTTCTGTTTTAAGGAGTGTTGCAATAGAATAATTTCCCTCTGGGATTGATAAACTATTTCTGATTCTGATACAGAGACATAAAGATTTCAAAATGACATCAGAGCATTTTCTGTTCGTGTTTAACGTTACCTGAAGTCCTGTCTGAAGTATATGTTCAGAAAAGATAAGCATCTCACAATAAATTTCCTTCACAAGGCAGCGTTCTTGTTGGGTCACAAGATTAAAAATTTGGAAACAACCCTTCTTGATATGCTCCAAGCTAAGTTTTTGAGCTGAATGAGTTGAGTTCATGAGTTCAAACCAATAACCTTCAGCAAATAGGGTTCAACAGAAGTTAGAAGCTCATAGGATCACTTATACTAGAGGTGGAGAATATTTTTTCATGGCTTTTCCTGGTTAGAGGGGATGTTTTCAGTCTTATATTATAGTTCTAATGTAAGTTTATTTTTTAACCAACAATAATAAACAGTTTAAGCAACAACCTGACAAAAGATTCTTATAGCGCTGCCCTTTTCAAAACACTTTTACATGATGACCTCCAGCTATGTGTAACTGATAATTTATCATTTTAGAGTTCTCAGTTCTGTAAGACCTTAGTCCTTCAATGTGCTCTGGCCAACATTAAAGGAAAATGTGTAAGAGTTGGAAAGCAAAAATGGATCCAAAATTTAATAAGTTGTGAGAGGAGATTTGCTGCTGCTAGTAGTTTTGTTATCTGTGGTTTCAATCAAAAGAAAACATTGATAATAAAATGTGCATTCATTTGTTGTGTGCAAAAAGCTGTACATCAATAGAAATTGCATGTACATGTGTTCAACAGACATAATACCTGTGATTTGACTTGCCATTGATGTCATGGGTCATTTAAAAAGTGACAGATGCTCCTAACTGAAATGAGAAACTCTTCCTGAATGTGTTCTAGACTGATCTTTTACAAAGAAAGGAACAGGAATGACAACAAATTCCTCATCATTCAAGTGTCAGAGTGTCGTCCAACATCTCTGATTTAATAAACATGTAAATTTACATGGTCTGAGCACTGAACTCATTTTCAATAGTATATCAGGATCTTATTATGGACACACATTCAGTACCAATAATAGGATCAGGGAAATTAAATGCAGCTAAGACAATTGGCTCAGTATAGACTGAAGCCAGTACTTGGATCAATGCCAGAATCAAACTTAAGACATCTTCTACATCTGACATCTGGCTTTTTATTGGAAACATTTCCTGGCACTGAATTTTTGCCATGTGCTTTTGTAGGCTGTAACTGTCAGATATTTCAGTTATAAACAAATTAATAAATAAATACATACTGTATGTGTGTCTAAAGTGAGTTAAATATAATATCTCATGTTGCCTTGTTTTCTGAATGTAAGACATAGTTAATAAAATACAGCAATTCATCTTCTGTATACTTTACCAAAACCATTTCAATAACCTTCTTGTTAATTCAGTATATGCTAAGTTGTGATTAGATGCTGTTGTTGTTTTACATTATCTTTTGTTTGTTGTAGTTACAGCAGTGCAAAAACAAAAGATGATGTATTGCACCTGGCAATGTGTTGTCATGTCACCACACTAGATTTTAAGTCAGCAGCTCTTGTGAAAAACCTTGTGAAACTCTTCAATCTCATACCGGAAAGAGTGGAGGAAACCACAGATTATCATCCGTATAATTTAGACTTTTCTAGCATTTATACATGCTTGCCTGCAATGGTATAGGTGGTGTAAGTCACACTACTGATATCTGAACAAAAATGCATGTCTCCTAGTTGCATTGTATCAAGCTGACACTGGGTGCAGCGATAGGTAAATCCTGGATTTCACTGGTCAATCATACTCACATCTGTAGGAAATCTAGAGCTGCAAATCAACCCAGAGAACCACTAAACTGCATGCTGTCTGTAGTGCCTACATCTGTTCAAATTCTTCAGAAATGAGTTACAGATTTTTACTCAGCATAAGGTACTCCCCTAACTTTACCTCTACTCAGCTTTGCATTATTGTAAACATGCTCTGACTATCCAGTCTGTTTACAAGTCATGGTCCTGTCAGGGACAGGGAACCTCTGAGAATTATGAATATTTTTCCACTAGTGTGAAATCATCACCAGTGTTCTTTTACAAGCACAATAATACCATAAAACTTTGGCAACGCCTCACAAGTTCTTTCATCTCATTCTCTTTCTTCTCTTAATCTCCCTCTTAATTTCTAAGGCAATGGAATAATAAAGTAGCTGGTAAGATTTGGAAGGGCTGCAATCTGATGACAGAATCATAGTCAGGCTTTTCAAGTGATGCATAATAAAACAGTTACATTTTGAGGCGTGTAAGGGGTTTAAACAGCTTGCTGGGTCCAATTTGTTCACAAGCCTCAGTTGTCAAGATACATATCTAACATCCAAAAGTAGCACAATGCACAATGTCACTTTACTTCCTTCAATCACTTACCTTAGGTCACACCTCTCATACATGCATAATAGTTCATGCAAATGTGCAATCGCAGACAAAAAAGCCCACAGACAACTATCAGACATAGCTGTGCAAACAGTACTCTCCAGCTTTAGTGACAGGTCAAACAAGTCTGAGCAGTGTGCTGTATATTAATACACTTTTGGCTTAAGGCCTTAGACACAGTAGGCAGTCAGAGCTGGGTGGGACAGAACCGTGGCATCAGACTTGGCAAGGTACAACAGTACTCCCTACTAAGCCACAAACTGTAGTTCTGTACATTCAACATATTTTTAAGCAGTTTAAGTCTATTTGAAAAATGATCATGTTGACAGCAGTTATTTCATGAATTCCAACCAATAGTGTCTGGTTTTAGGAGTTTGGCTTGTGCATGCAGGACATCCTATAACTTGAATCCTGTTTCATTCCCAAGTTGTTGTGCATCGCCAAGACAACATCTATATAAGCCTGTCCTCGAGGTGAACTCTGCTGTGTGCCCTGACAAAGCAAAGGGGAACAGCCCTTATGGCTACAGGACAGGTAAATTGCACTGGAAGACAAGGGGCTGTTTGTGTGAGACAGAAACATGACACGTTCTAATGTAGGAAGTGAGTTTTTTTTCCCCCAGTCTCTATCTTTATCTCACTGTAAAATAAAGAATTAAAGCTGGAGTAGAGGGAGCATTATAGAAACCATGCTGGCACCTTGGTGTCTGTGAAAGTGCTAGAATAACGTAATGTATGACTGACAAGGAATATGTTTCTAAAAGGTGCATGTCTTGTCATGTTTAAAAGTTCACTACAGTTTGAAAAACAGAGAGATATTGCTAATATGGTACAATAAAATTGTCCTTGGAGCTTGCCCAGGCAGTAACCGATCTGTGGGAGTGCAGTGCTCTTGATCTTGCAAGTCACTGCATACTACACGTGGAAGGAAATCTAAAGTTCTCCTCTTTCCTATTTACAATTACTTGGCATATGTTTCACTCAGCAACAGTGTCAAACTAAAAACTGGAGCACTGGTTCCCATATGCATATCTAATTTGCAGGGTTTTTATTTTGCGCTGTTACCACTTATCTTCCTTCTGGCACCTAGAGACTCTTTTTCTACACTAAAAATGTAAACCAACACCCACACCATGCAGTAAATCTGTGTATCTTTGTGTCTGTCTAAACTTGATCTGGAAAACAAAGGTTTACAAGACAGAGAAGAAGAAACATTAGGGATTTGGTGCCTTCTTATTCAACAAGAGGTTTGGCTTAAAAGTGGATACACTTCTCAACACAAACGTACTGAGGTAGAGAAGCCACACCACATAGCCCATTTGGCCGTGATGCTTTTATGCTAACACTTCATGTCATGGCACCATCTCGTAATGCCAAGATGTTGACACCCAATGATTTTTGTTGTGCAGAAAAACTGGTGCAGCCTGTATGAGAATGGGAGAGATTCAAAGATGAGTAATATAAAAGCATGATATAGATACCATATGTTTCTACTCCAAGCCAGAAGATTGAAGGATGATTAGGTGTTAAGATGTCAGATTCCTGAAAGGAAGCTGGATGATTTTGAGGACAAATGGAAACAGAAGAAGGAGAAGAAGAGGGAACAGGAAGTAAGTGTGCTGAGAGAGTTTCAAAAACAGTTCCCATGCAATATGCCAAGTGTTAGGCTGGGGCATACAGTCTATGACCTCACTGCTCTACTGAGCTGCAGAGCTGTTCAGCAGTTTCACTGCATCAAACCCTTAATTTTTGTGGTTTTGTTTGGGGCAGATCAAGAAAACCCAAATGGAGCCCAGAACATGGAGGTGGGATTGCAGCCCAGAAAAAAAAAAAAAAAAAAAAAAGAAAAATCTGAGCCAGCAAATTGCTTGTGGTAGTCTCATCAGGTCAAAACTCTTAGGAGCAATGTTCCGCCCCATGCAGCAAACAGGGCTTACCTTGGTCTCTGGTATGACTGTGTCAAAAGCAAGAAGCCCCTCTTTCTGAACCACAGCTTTAGGCTCAATCCCATTTCTCTTTTTTATCCCTTCCCCTTCAACTACCCCTTACTTTTCGCTACCCCTCATCCCCTACAACAAAATTGTGAACAGTTAGAGGTGAAAACATTCCCCTAGGAAATGAGTTACCCCTATTTTACTGTTATATGTCATTAGAAGTAGTCACTAGCTGCTACATCAGATGAAGCGACAAGTATCTATGACAACCAAATGGCAACAAACTTATAACAACAAAGATGGTGTATATAGATGTTCAGTTCTTCAATTATCGTTTCAATTGCCTGGGTTATGGGCATATTTTTGTATTTGTCCTCAATAAGACAAATAAACAAAAGGAAATATAATGCTATAATGTTATAAAATACCCTTGGAGGGCTATGCTGATGAACATTAGAGACATTAGCAAACTAGCTAATGTTTTAGGTAATGAAAGTTATTGATCAGCAGTTAGTGATAAATTAGCGGTTTTGATAACAACCCTATAATGAGTAGAGCCGTAAATTAACGGCTACAAGATGGAACACAGTTTTAAAATAATTTTGTCCAGCCTTCTGGGCTGTCTATGTTTGGAGGGTTGTGCGGCCCTCACCCTTGGCCCTTCCCCATTTTCCAAAAGAGAATCGAGATAGCCCTTCCCCTAATGTGAACACGCAAAACAGAGGGGTAGGGCCAAGGGGTAGAAATGCAATTCAGCCTTTGTATGCTGCCATACTGCCGTACTGATGTAGATACTAAAGCCAGAACAAGAATTGCAACCAACTGGCCACGGAGGTGGAACCGCTTCTCTAACCTTGCACTAACATGAAAAACTGTGTGGGATAGAAAATAGAAAGATAATGAAACGTTACCCTTCATGAATAAACTTAAGTGGTGACAGAATACAACCCGTTAAAAGATGTGAGAAAGAAAAGAAAAATTATTGGAGGCAAAAAATTTGATTAATGATTAGGATAAACAGTATGTTTTCATCTTAAATCCTGCTCTAATCTCAGTGAGGGTGTTACAGCCACAGTGCATCCTCTGGTAGCTTTTGGAGGTGCTTAACTCTTTCACAACACCAAAGAACTGAAGCTGCATTTTATATGACTCGAACCAGCGACCTTTTTGCTTTGAGGCTGCTGTGTTAATCACCACACCACCGTGCAGCACCATGGCACATTATACTTAGCCATAATGTAAATACAACAGGTATTATTAATGCGCTTTTTTTGTTGTAAGTGCTAGTTATAATTATTATACTTGAAATTCTTGCTAATGTTTTACAACTGTCTATTACTTTCTTGTGAACTATGTGAATGACACTGTACATGATATATACTAAGTGAGACATTATGTGTGAACTGATTTATAGTTTTGACATGGGACATGTGGCAGCATTCCCGCCATGCTTACATTAGAAAGCCCTTTCTCTCTTTGTAAATTTTACTCCTCTCCCACAGAGCTGAACTTTCTCCAGCAGCTCTATCTTGCTCCAGCCAGGATGCTAAACAGTCCCAGGTGTTGTCAAAGCTAAGCTAACACAGTAAGCCCACCTAGACTGCAAGGCCTTTAGTTTCACTTCAAATTGCAAGCAGTGAAAGATCCAACGTTTACCACAAAAGTAACGTGTTTTAATTGGGCTAACCCTTGTGCAAGCATGCCCCTTCATGCATTATACCAACATGTCAATCATGCACTGTGCTTATTAATTCATCTGGCATGAGGTTGTTTTGCCTTCTATAAGCTTTAAACAATGGATTGCTCAATGCTCACTGCCAACAACGATAGCAGTAAATGCAAGATTAATATGACAAAGACTGTCGAGCCCAATACCAGTCTAGATAAATGTGTTGTCTTTTGTAAATCCTGATCTCGCTGAACCAGTAGATTAAAGGTCTTTGTCTAAACTTCCTGCATCACCCACAATACTTCCTTATTCTGTTTGACCACTGCTGTACACGTGTTTTTGATGAAAATTAGGAGGTAGAGCAATCGTGGCTTTTCATTTGGGTTGCTGGTCTAAATGGTCTGCGTATCTGTAGTCTTTCGTGGACTAAATGAAATGTGGCACTGAAACGTAAAACTGCACAGCTGCTACTTTAATGCTTGTAATTCCTGACCAGCATTGTGCCTTAACAGTCTATCAGGTGTTGTTCTTCAGTCATGCAGGCAAATATGGTTTCCACACTTACATGGCCATTTGCCAGCAGTATGTGAGGGCAATGTGTTTTCAGACAAGGGCAGGTGGAGGGAGGGGTGCAGTGGCTACGTGCCTGCAGAATGGTTTACAGAAGCTAAAGGAACAAGTGAATAGGGAGGAGGTGAAGGTGGAAGGGATGTCTTATGATAAATCTTCTATATTGTAAGCTATGATCTGCCTCCATGCTCAGTATGTAGATATGCCATGCACTTTAAGTGCATACCAAAGACAAGGTAAACAACACGTAATCCCTCCCATATCACATCCATCACAGCCCTTCCCATATGCATACTCTCATATAAACTTGTCTCCACCTTACCTACAATGTCTTTGAGCACTTTTAACCTTTATCTCTCATTCCCCTCCCAACTGAACTAAAGCTATAAACTTCCATGAAACCAGTGGCTTTTAATTGCAGCCAAAATTATGTCATCATTGTTTCCACAGTCATTTTCACCGCATTACCCAAAAGTCTTTGTCATTATCTCCTCTGGTATCAAGCCAATGATTTGTTTACAATGCTCCTTACCCTTCAATATATGTTTAAGCATACACACAAACTGAAACCTACTCCGTCTACCCTGGAGATAGAGACAAGATGAGTTGCAGGTAGCACTGTGAGAACATGTAACCACATATCCACTTTCTTAAAGCCCATTTTATCTTGCTGAGCTCATCTAAATCTGAGCAGGGCAGAGTATAGAAACTTGCTCTGTACCTTTGAGTAAGACAGTAATCGTTTTGATATCAATTTGCATCAGCAACCCAGAGAAATGCATAGGAAATGTAACACATCAGATTAAAAAGTATACCACTGTGCCAAGATGGTGCAGCACCTGTGTAAACCCTTGAAAGACACAGAAATTAATTCTACCTACACCTAAACTGAATAATTGCTAGAAATCCATCTCTCTTCTGACATAATGTGATTTTCTTAAGCTTTGTTATTCCTGTTCCGACCAGATTTGTATCATATCATATTATGTTAGATGAATCCTCTGTTCTTTTATCTCTCTAACCTTTTGTTGCCGCATTACAGGGTTAACCAGAGGCGAACTGATGTCATCTGATTGTGCAGGCTGATTAGTTGTGGCGTTTCTATCAGTAGCCATCTTATTCAGCTACTGTTTGTTTTTTAGCTCACACAGAGACAAGATGTACTCATAAATGACATCATGAGAATGGAGCAGCTCTTCAGAGAGTGAGGCTCTGAGAAGGTATGACCATGTTCTTTCTGCACAAGAAAGATAGAGGAGCAAGAAACAGAATGAAAGAGTCAGGGGAAATGTAGAACACACACACAGTGGGCACTGAGTTATGAGGAAATGAAACATAAGCTCCCTTTTAAAGTAGTGTCCTGTGGAGAAATGTCCAACAAAGGGGAAGGCAAAGGTCTTCAGTTCCTTTTGTCATTTTTTTTTTTTTTTTTTTTTTACCAAAAAGAATCTATTCTTAACACTTTACAAACAAGAATATGTATAATCATGCAAGACACATAAAAAGCTGCAACACAAATTGGGATAATATTGGGTAAAATCTAAACTACGGAAACGGCATCTTCATTTATTTTTCACTCCATAAGTTCCCAGTCTTCTGGTACAGTCAAAATATGTCTTTCTTATTCTTATTTTTATATGTCAATCTCACAGTATGTCTCTTTGCAAAGGCTGTCTGAGTTGATCGGAGTGATGAGTAAGTGTGTGGGTGAGTAACCTTGTAGGAAAACAAGAATTGGTTCCTGTCTGCAACTTAAAGAGTAATAAAGTACATGGATTCAAATCCCATCAGAAACTAAGTAGGCTATTGCTATTAACCACAGTGTTTGGCTGATGAAGCAAAATGTTGATGCTCTAAATTAATACATAAATAGATATAAAATGCTGCATGAACTCGGTCAATAATTTAAGGACTGACAGGAAAATGATGTGTTCATGTGGGTGTCTGCAGTTGCAGGTTAGAGGAGAGGGTGGAGGTGAAGTAGTGCATGGTGTTGATTGCGAGGAGGCAGTGGGTGGTAGAGGTGGAAGTGCAGTGGAGATAATCCCCGGCTTTTGCCCTAAGTCCTGTGCACGCTGGGCAGATCACGGGCTGAGGGAGGAGTGGTGCTACCCTGCGGCAGTCACCCAGCCTTGAGCTCCCCACCTGACCAGCCTGGCAGCCTTGCAGCCTGCCGCCTTGGAAACCCAGCCTTCAGCTTCAATCAGGATCTGCCAAGTACATACTGCTAATTCTAGCTGAACGGACTTTGAGCCTGCTTTTGGTGCGACTGTGTCCTAAAATGCCCCGGTGCACTATGAGTAAGCGTGTTTTGAATGCTTTTCTCAGATGCATATGGTCCATTCCTCCCTCTACTCATGTTTCATCACACCCCACGTGTAAAAAGATTTATACTTTTTGCAAATGAGCATCTAAAAGTGTAAAATAATAGCTATTGTTATCATTGAGTGAAAATGAAGTGTTCCGTGTATCAGTGAGCAGGACACAGGGGGTCAGTGGGTTAATGTGTTCAGTATGGCAATGGGTTTGGCCCAAGGGAGAGATGAAGCTGAGAGGTTAACTTGGGGGGCAAAAGGTCAGGCAACCCCAAAGCACCACTCCAGGCCGAGCCCCAATTCAGCTGGAGACTCTGAGGAGAGACTTCTTCAACCTACACATCACCCTGCATGCAGTTGGGAGCACCAGCTGTTAAGAGGAGCAGCAGAGAGAAAGGAGGAGGGAGAGGTAGAAAGAGCTCAGCTGACAGGATATGCACCAGTCCCGAGACACTCTTTCACTCCCATCCATCCCACACTCTCTGTAATCAATCACAGTAAGCATTTTTAATGTTTTTTAAAGCTATTCCGCTCATGAAAAATGAGATTTTATCACGTCCATGTAAGCTGTGTGAAATACTTGTCTTAAATGATTTGAAATTATACCAATTTCTGAATAAAATCTAGATGCAAAAGCAGAAAACATTGCGATCCCCCCAGTGGCAATAAACCCAAGCTCTTCTTTAGCTGATTATAACCTCTTGATAACCCCACCACCACTGTCATTATGGCCATCACACTAATCATGTGATTATGCGAAGCTTGGCTCCAGCTGTAAACCCACAGCTTCACACCCAAGTCCACTGCTTTGCTGAGTAACTCCAATTCATAAGAAATAGCTAAATACAAGCAACGCTGGAGAGATTCTTCACATAGCTAAACTTTCCCCAGTCTACACCACAATGTCACTATCACTTCCCTATTTCTATTACACTGAGTAATCTCTTGCTCTTCCTTTCTCAGGGGAGTTCCCAGGTGCCTTAAATGGATGCAGGGGGTGAGATGTGAGAAGACTGTGTCAAAACAGAAAAGATAGCTTGATACGAGGTGTGTTTAATGGCATTGTTCTCATTATATGTAAAGCAAAAGCTCAGCGATGTGATCGGATTACATGTTTTTTTTGTGGTGGGTGAGTACAGATTGCAGAATTAACCCATTATTAAAATGGGTTAATTCAGAGGTAAGTGTTCAGCATTCTCACAGAACAAAAAACTAGAAAAAGAAAGAAGTGAAGTGCTCCTTCATACACTAATAGTGAGTTAAAATGAGACCAGAAATTAATTTTTATTCTATCCTCATGTGAAGCTGGGCCTGTTCTCAACAGGTGCCAGTTCGCACTAACCAGAAAAGATGGCAAAGTCATTCAAGCTGCTTCAGGCAGAGATGGGATGATTTGCTAACAGTGATTCTCAGGCGGATTCAATGTGGGAATGCTTTTTAACTGCAAGTGAGAACAATTAACTTCACAGAAAGAGTTGAATAATCGCATGCAAGAAAGTATTTTACAACACACCTGACAGAAGCACACAAACAAAGCACAGAATGTACTTCTAGAGGTTCCTGCATGTTCTCAAGTTGAGCAATACACACAATGATGGTCACTGTAATAAGTATTTTGGCACACAGTTCCCAGTCACCCTCTCAGACATACAATATGTATGCTGCCACTGACAGAAGCTACTGCTACTTTTCACTGCAGAACCCTGACTGATGGGGAAAATGGTTTTCTTCAGGCAAATAAAATTCCTTTTAAAAGGGTAAACAGTGTTTGCTAAAAGTAAATTTACTAAAAGTAAACACTGTGTAGTAACTTAGCATAATTGCTGTGATGTTTTTACAAATGGACTTGCTGAGTCCTGTCCAGACATATTTTTTTAAAATAAATACTAGAAATACTGTTATATTATTACATAAAGACAAAACTAGTGTTAAAACAAGCTAACACTCTGCACCATCTGGCTCACAAGTAAGCTTTTCATTTGAGCCACGCTAGCTACTTTGCCTTCTTTGAATGTTTTCTTTCATTGCACCTCAGTTAAGTAGAGCTCTACTATTCTGCAGCAAAAAGAAAAATGAAGGGAAAATCAAATTACCTAATGTGATGCTCATTATGCTCAAGGACTTGATGTACTAAAAAATATAAATAAATAGACATGGTTCCAACCACAGGACTTTCGAAGAGCTAGGAAACGTTTAGAATTTCTGCTGAGGAAAGGGACATTGTGGGGCTCCCTGATAAAATCGCATAACATCAACTTTCTGGGCTACATTTCAAGCAGGATGGACAGGAAGACAAAGCTGCCTTTGAAATACAAAGGCAAGGAAACAAAAAGCCTGAGTCTGCAGTATTTTGATCACATTCTGTCTCAAGATAAAAGCAGACCTAAATTTGTGTCATTCTTCGGATTTCTGTACACACAGGATGCAAGTTAAATGAAACTTTTACCCCGTATTGGTATTATTATCGGCCATTAATCACTTGGATATGAGTTTTAGGTAATTACTGATGTACTCTGGAGTCAGTGGTTTAAGTTGGCATATTTCTTCCTTTTAAGAATATCATATCAAACCATTTGATAAAACTGCTCCTGGTCCCCCAGAGAAAGTAGAATGAATGGCTGATTTTTTGGCTGGATGGCTGTCTCACATTTATCATTGTGCAGATGCATTTGCAGTGGGGTGAAGCAGTGGATTCAGTGTGCTGGTGCTGAGGACCTCACTGTCTGTGTAAACAAAGGCTCATAGCCTTGAAGCTGATGGCTATCGACAAGCCTAGACACAGGAATGACAGGTCTTATCTGGCCCAACGATTGGCTATCTGAGCTACATGTTCATTCGTGACAGCAAGTTTGTGCAATAGGAACTATCTGTCCAGGTTTTACAGAAAAAAGATTAGGCTCAATGCAAAGAAAATATGGTTTTTGTACACAGTGCCATTACATGGTGGACACAGCACCACCATCTTGTTTGTGCTATCGTTGTGATAGATGGCTGTGTGAGTTCTTGTTGTTCCTCACCCCTCTGCCAGCTTTACACATAAGGAAACGAAATTCAAGTGCTGCATGTAAAAAGGAACTTTGCTTGTGTGTGTCAGGGGGTCACTGCTTTCCCTGACCAGTGTATTCCTGCACCATTGGAGGCAGCACATGGTCAATGCAACATAACAATATTATGGCATACATTTCAACAAAACCGTACAATAATGGCTGGATCTGAGGAACGGTGTCATCATAAATCCTCAGCAAACTGCTGAGTCATGATGTAAAATATGATCTGAGGACAGGCACATCTGGCTGCAGATGTTATGACTGACCATGGTTCTAATTTCAATGGTTTTAATGTTTGATGTTTCTTTATTGTGTTGTTCTTTATTGTACTGATGTTTCTATAGTTTATTCTCTGATATATCCATGCACACAGAGAGAAGTTTGTATTGTGGTTAAAAAATATAGTTAAAAATGAAAAGCAAATGTAACAGTAAGATGAGGTTCAGTGATTAGATACGCTGTTTTTTGAGTTTTTTTTTTATGTATGTAAAATTGTATTAGCCATAAGTATGGTCAGTTCCAACCTACAGAAGAGAAGACTGGTTTTGCAGCAGGATCTAACAAATATGTTTGATGGCTGTGATTTTAAAAGGTGTTTTCTCTGTGTTGGTCATCAAGAAAACATTTATGAAAAACCATCTTAAAGCAATAAATTTTCCAGTACATGCAGGGTGTTAAGGCTTTAAGAAAATACATGAGTTTACAACAAGTGAAAATTGGACCAGGTATCAAAGTGGATAGGTCTGAGTCCTCTACCGTCTGCGGTACTGTGCGTACAGTGAAGCCACACAACTCGAGGAGATGACGTCAATGTGACGAACACGTGCTGATTCCCAATCCATCCTTCCTCAGTTTTTTATGCTTTGTAGTCAAGCATTTTTTGAAGAAGAAGCTCAACTTCTTCATTAGTCCAAAGAAATGTTTCTCTTTTGCTTCGCAGTGAATCCTCAGCTATCTTCTCTTCACTGCTTCCAGTGTGTACTTCCTGCAACACGCAGTGAGCCTTTATCAGCGCTTGCGTTGTTTTGCTCTAGCTTTGGAGTGTTACTATTTTGCACCCCCACAGCCTTGTAGTATGTACTACAGTGGTGTCGTGGGGATGTTGAAGCCTTTCTCCTAGTTTTCACCACCGTTTTCTCACTGTTTTCACACCTGAACTGGCTTCGGTGCCATGTGGACATAGCCTTAGTTTTTTTATTACGAACTCATACATTTAGTAATAAAATAGTACTTCATACAAGTAAAGCTGAAACAATCTGTTGATTTTCTCTCTTTTGATAATTTAGGATCGGATTTCTCACAGTAATTCACATTAACATGATTTTTACCAACAAAACAATCAGCCAGTAAAGCAAAAAACAGTCAGCAAATTACTCCATAATGGAACTAATCTTTATTTGCACTTGAGATACAAAACAGTTTTACATCAATCCAGCCACATAAATTCCATTTTGCATTTAAAGTAATACACATGAAATAATAAGTAACAGTGTAATGTAATGTGTATTTGCATAATGGTCACAGCAGGACAGTATTTTACCTTGAACATTTTCATTGCATTTTAATCCTAACATTTAATATTTCATTTTTAATCCAGTGACTTCCCAGTTTTTATTTTTATTTTATTTTTATTTTATTTTATTTTATTCTTTTATTTTATTTGATTCTTTTATTAACTTTGTCGTTCCATCTGCATTCTGACTTCTTCCCACTTCATTCTGACAGCTACATAAAGACATAATTTGTCTCTGCTGTTGACAAGTTGGCACCACCTATCTAAATTCACCAGAGGCATAATGAGACATCTTCATATGACAGTGTTTCCCAAGGTAAACTCCAGAATATCACCAAACGAAGAGGACAAGTACCAACCTGACCTTTGACTTGACCTTTTTATTTTTCACAGAAAGAAGAAATGAGCAACACACACTTCTAAAAGTTTTAGAGTCTTCCATCTAAATGCAGTTGTTCCTCTTTAACAGCCAGTAAAGGTCAGGCGGCTGAAGCTGCTGTGGTGAATCTCCCTCTGCTGGAAAATTTCTGATTTTCAAGTGAAAAAAAGGGGAGAGAATATAAATCATTTGTCATAATTTCCCCTGTCGGACAGATTTGGCTCTCTGACTTGGCCAAAGTTCAAACGTGGTGCTCAGCGGGATGGGAGTGACGTTCTCACCAAGCAGGGACAAGGCAGAGTGTTTGAGGTGGTCTCTCAGTCTGAATTCTGAATCCAGGAGTGAAATGGCCTGTCAGAGTGATGTATGATGTAGGGGGGGAAGGCACAGAGGACTGGCATCCTAGACTTGAGAACGCTTACAATGCCGCTTCATTTCATTTCACACAGGAAGGAAATAAAAATTCACAGGAATTTTTTTTTGTTTTGTTTTGTTTTGTTTTTTTTGTTCTGTCACACATCTATGAAAGAGTATTGCTAAGTGTAGTTTAAGGCAAGGCAAGGCAGTTTATTTGTATAGCACATTTCATGTACAGGACAATTCAAATTGCTTTACATGAAACAAAGGCATTACAGATATTTAGAAATAGTGAAAGGCATCAACACATAATCACAATAAAATATTAAATTACATTAAAATGATTAAAAGTAAGATAAGTTAACTGAACATTAATTTAGGAGGAGAACATGTAAAGACTAAAATGTTCAGTAATTAACACTGATGTAGAGTCAAATTGGATATGTGATTAAACACAAGACAATAACCAATTACTCAATAAAATGTGAAATTCACATGATTATTTGCTTCACATAGTCTATAAATAGAACCTTTTTAATGTAATAACTTTTCCAGAGACCACTATGGGGAAAAATAGGAAATACACCTCTGGATCAAAATGTGCTTCTTTATAAGATCAAGCTCACATCATCTTTGTGATAATTGAAAGTAAACTCACATCACCATCACTTTCACCCTCACGCCAACCTATTGGTTCTCCTGGTACACCATTATTTTCATTTTGGGTAGACCCTCCCCCAGCCCCCTTTATTATGCCCAACCCCACCCCCAAAACTCTCCCACACCCCCTTGCCCCCACCCCTTGCCTTGCCACTGCCTCTCCACATTGATGCTGATAATTGCCGCTGAATGGATCTGCAGATTCCCATGGATGTCAGTGGAGCCTTTGGCCTGTTGTGTTGCTTCCCTCCTCCTCATCCTCTAC
The DNA here is from genome assembly GCF_017639745.1 of Melanotaenia boesemani. Classification (NCBI taxonomy): domain Eukaryota; kingdom Metazoa; phylum Chordata; class Actinopteri; order Atheriniformes; family Melanotaeniidae; genus Melanotaenia; species Melanotaenia boesemani. The sequence continues at coordinate 26,119,440 of NC_055683.1, read as the reverse complement.
TGCTTCCCGAGTCTCCCCTTCTCCCTCTCAATGAGGATTAAGAGAGAGTGACAGAGGCGAGAGATGGAGAGGGTGAGACTGAGGAATGGTTTGCCATGCAACTCCCTCATCTATGTCACCTTGCCAATCAAGGTTGTCACCATGAATAAACCAGAAATGTTGCTGCACATTTTGTGAATTTTGGGACGAACATAACCTTAATGTCACAATCAATTTGTGGCTGATGCATTGATAAAGTTCTTGCTTGGAAAAATGCAGTCACAATAAAAGTCAAGGTAAATCCCATGACACATTAGAAAGTGAAAACCTGTTGGAAAATAGATTGCTTTAATAAAGAACAATTGTGGAAAATACAGGGTAAAGGCAAAGTAGCAGATTCCCACCATTTCTTTTATGCAAGTGGAGCTGAGTGGATCGACGTCATGGTCATTGGGAGCCCACGCATCTTTAGCAAGCCAGAGGTAACCGATACCCAGTCTACGCTCATCCAAGCTCAAAAACCCACTAAAGCTATGCTCTCTTCCAGTGAAGTCCAAGGAGGGGCCTACCCACTCCACCACAGTTAATCACATCAGAGCACATGGAGGAAGAAAAAGGAGAGAGCATTAAACTGAAAAGATGATCACTTTAGTGGGTAAGAGACTTGGCTTGATGGATAAGATAGAGACAGAGAGCAATTTTGGAGGAGCAACAGGAGAAAGTTATCACATGCTCATCATTTAAAGCAGTGAAATATATGGCAGGAAATCACCATCATGCATCACACATGACTCTTTAATGCAATATGTTATAATAAACATAAAACATGGACTTACTCCAAAACCAAGTGGTAATTCTGTCTTTTTTTTTCTTTGGTTACAGCTTCAATTTGAGGAAATGGTTTGGAGTGGACTCAAAGGCGTCTATGCTGCAGAAGTGTTTCGAACCAACAAGGTTTGGCTCTTGACTTTATGTCAACCTCATTTCAAATTATCCTCATTAATGACAATTCCGAAGGGAAGTGGCCATTTGTATGAGTGCGATACTCTGGTGCACACAGTCTGTAATGTTTCTGGATGTGCACCAGAATAAAAAGTGGCATTTATTAGTCAGGGTCAGAGATTCTGTTGTGCCGAGCAACACAGCCAGTGACAGGTTTTCTGGTTTTGAGACTGTGGGAGAACCCAGGACATGTTACTTTATATCATAAACCAGTGAAGAGAGGAACACCCCAATTACTGCTCTCTTTTCAAACTATGAAAACACTGAAAAATAGGGAAAGGATTTAATCCATGAAAGCACATCATTATTTTTTTTTAAAAAGATCAATACATCAATACATCCCCAAGTAAAACTCTATTTATGTCAGATTAAAAATGAATGTATCCTTCTTAAATGCCATTTTAGAATCCATCAAATATATTCAGACTACTTATTTATCTTTATAAAATAAGGGTGATATTAACTGAAGAGGGAACTTCAAATAAACAGCTCATTGGTTGGCACATGACAAATGGTTGACATAAACAGTTCATGACTTAACACTTTTTACTGGTCAATGGTTTTGATTTTTTTTTTTTTTTTTTTTGTATGCTGATAAATCAGGAGATTTGTAATGAAAAATATTCCATCGTTATATCTAAGACAGTGCTCCAAAACCCTTCCCTCTCTTTCCATCTCTCTGTATCATTTCCCAAAACTGTTTACCACAAACACAAGAGTGACGCTGTCTGAGCTCATTATAGACACCCAAGCTGCAATACACTGCCAAGTCCTGCCCCACCGTCCAGGCCTAGCGTTGTCGTCTTGACAACCCAGCATCCAAGAACACAGGGCTTGGGGGGGTTGGGTTATGTGATGGTGCTGGTGGTGGTGGTGTTAATGTGTTGCAGCAGGGGTTGCATGATGTCATCTTGTGGCAAGGAGGGGGCCAATCAAACCCTGAGAAAATTATGTCACCTTTTGTTGAGCCGCTCCATTCAAGGCTATAGAAGTGCAGTGAATTGAGAGCTGCAGAGAGGTCATTTTTTTCCCCCTAAGTTGTGTTTATGTGTATGTGTGTGTGAGAAAAACTAGGGGAAAAGAAGCAGGGGGAGGCAGACAAGCAGAGAAGTGCATTGTGGACATGCTAATGTTGTTGACCATAAGCAGGGCCATAAAGATGTCATGAAGCTCAACTTTCGAAAACATCAGCGAAGGGGGCCTTCACACCCTATTTCTTTTTTGCTATTGCACTGACCTTGTCCCCCTCCAATCTGATTCTTAATATAATCCCTATGATGCTTTGAACAACTTGTCAGAACATTGTCAAGCACGAGAATAAGGGCCCGAACAAACTGCAGTGGAAACCAGGCAGCTTGGCTTTGTTTTATCAAAGGAGAGAAAAACAACAATATGCAACCTCTCATGGAATAATTGCACCCTTAAGGCCCATTTATGCTCAACGTAGAAGATAGATACCCAGACGGACAGACAGTTTTGTCAGACTTCTGCATAAATAATGCACATAATTTGGTCCGTTTTCATAGAGCTTAGCTATCCGTCGCTTGACGAAGGAGATGGAGCAATACCACCGGAAATCTCGGGGGCAGTGATGAGCAGAATAGCTGACGTGCAACCAGTGAAAGAAACAAACCAGAGAAGAAGAAGAGGATCGGGAAGGGGGGAAAAAAGCAAAAGAAGAAGAATGAAGAGGAGCCCAACAAATATAAAAATTGTGCGAGCTTTTGAAGAAAGACTATATACGAGTGTTTAGGGTGTGTTGGAAAAAACTTCGTAGTGACACATTACCCCTGCCATATGGTGTCTGAAACTGACATTGACTCAAGGGAGTGAACTCTGAACTCACCACTGCCCACTAGTGGAAGAATTGACTTAGCAACCATGGCAACTCAAAGGACGCATGACTATGTTTGAAACATACATCACTATTTACAGACGTAAGTGAGCATAAATGGGCCTTTAGCAACTCTACCATTCCCCACTGGTGCCATAGTTCTAAGCCGAAATTGACATTGAACGACATTTGAATGGGAAGTCACTGCTGAATTGCTGAATGCATTCAGACTAATTGAAAGCAATATATGCACTTGTAGTGTACACTGCAATGTCTTTCTACAGAAGACAAGGGGCCCTCTGGGGATTTCTATCCTCTAAATGGCTGAAAACTCCCTGCAGCTTTTCTCATAGTTGACCTAGACTGTGACATTAAGAACTTCTCTGTCAACATTATACATACAGAGTTTATAGAAACCAACTCTGCAGGGAACACAAGAAGTCATCTTCTCTTTTGTTAGAAGACAAAAAAAGTTCTTGTGGTGACAAAAAATTTTTTAACCATAAAAGTTTAGATCATTTTAAAACTGATGCTTCAGAAAAAGTGCAACTTTTCTAATAACAGTCTAGTTAATCAAAATTCAAATGTCACTTTGTTCCACTTGTCATTTTCTAAACAGGAAGAAAAAAACTGAAAAAAGTGGTACAACCAGTCCTCCGGCACCAAACGGGAATTTCACAGACTTAAGACTTTATTGTCACCAAAGGGAAATTTCCACAGACTGAGCCCCTGGACATCACCAAGTAGGCAGTATTGCACAGAAAACAACATTCAACACAACAACACAACACTCATGCAGTAGTGGTTTAGAGTGTAAGGCTGGATTTAAACACAAGCATTTCAGGTGTTGACTTATTATCCATAAATTATGACTGAGACAGACTGGCCCAACTAGTAATTAAGCAAGCAACAAACAGTGACAGAAGAGATACACACACAGGCAGGTAACAGTCATCGACAAAACATCTTGCCAGGTATCAATCACATAAGTTTGCAGCAGGAATGACAAGACAAACAGACAACCTGTCTAATACCTTTTTATTTTTTTTTATATATACTTTTTGTCTTGGCAAGGAGATATTAATCATGATTAGAATGAACAGCCTGATAGGATTACTGGTTTACATTACTAGGCTGCCAATGTCTTAAAAAAATGTCTTGGTTTACAGTTTTCAACACCCTGATCACAATGGCTTCTCTGTGACTGTGACAGAAAGATGGAAGTTATATTGCAATTGATTGAGTAATCATTTTGCATGATTACATTTTGTTTACACAGCAGAAGACTTTAATTTGATTTTCACTATATAAAACTGTTGTTAGATAATAATTATAATAATAATAATGGATTAGATTTATGTAGCGCTTTTCAAGGCACCCAAAGCGGACAACATTATCCTGAAAAATTACCATCTAATCATTTCCCATTGATGCTTCCACCACTTGCTTTTTTTTTTTTTTTTTTTACTTGTCCTGTCCAGCATCATAGCAAGCAGAATGATGGTCTGACTGGAGGGGACTTAAAAAAGGAGAATAGTGAAGAGAAATTAAAAGGAAAGTAGGAAAAAGAAAGTGGAGACAATGATACAACAGATAATTTGGATTGAAGGGTTGTTTCCTTTTAACACCAGACAACCATCTGCTACACCTGTACAGAAATACAACAGAAAATTTCCTATGGCTTTTACAGGAAAACAAAGCTGACAATCATCAGAAGTTACTAAAAGAATAACCAAAATAACAACAAAAAAAATAAAAATAAAAAAAAGCAAAAAACAAATGTATCACAACAACAACAAAAGTTCCAGAAACACACAAACAAAAGTATGTGAAACAAAAGTAGCTCTTAATGTATGAACCCACTGTACAACTCAGTGACTGTGTCAACATGCAGAGCATGAGGAATAAGGAGTGATCAGAGATGAGTGTGATCATGCAAATTCGACTACATCTCTACGGAGGCCCCCGGGAAATCAGCAGCAATCCCAGAGCAAGCCACCCTACCATGAAAACAACCCCAGACCCATAGGTGGAAGAGGAGAGCCCCAGCCAGAGCCCCACCCACACCCCGTCAGCGCAGCCAGCCTGGACACCGGCCCCGTGGTGCAACTGTCGCCCTCTGCCTACCCCTGGTGGTACCCAGGAAACAGGAGTGTGAGATGACCCCATTGCCCTCACCTCCCCCACCCATGAATGCTTGTGAAGTGTGTGTTGTTTGCAATTAAAACTGAGGGACGGTAACCACACTGCGCTGTGAGCGAGGCTACACTTGCAGCCCTGTCCACCATACACAAGATGGCATGTCCTCCTTCCAGCACTTGATATTGACTTAGTGTTACAGTCACAGGCAATTATATGAATAAATTCTGGAAATTCTGGAAATTAAAAGCATGTATGTACAGGAAAATATAAACCAGGATTCCACATAGTTGACAAGTCAAGCTATATGTAAATGGACACAAGTAGCAATGGCCAATCTGTACTCATTACAGTGACTTTCCCAATGAGTGCTTCTCCAGACGTCAAGTGATCCGTTCCACAATGTTTAGGCAGCAGAATACACTCCGCTGTCCTGCTGAGTTGAAGTCACAGCTTTTCCAAGTTAGAGTTTCTGTCTGGATCTTGAGAGTTAGATTGTCAGTGATGGAGCTCATGCTGTCAGCAGCCATGCCAGGAGCAAACATCTGCTGCAGGAGGTGCTGGTCCATGGTCCAAGCCAGGATTTAGTGTGATCCTAGAAACATAATGTAGAAACTAATGATCAACCACAGCCAAAAACCACTTGTTTGAACATAGACACATTTCTTATCCCCATTAAAAAAAAAAAAAAACATTAGATGAATAATCTTTTCTGGTACATTTATTTTTTTTCTAGTGTAGGGGAGTATGAAAATTCAAAACTGTTACCTCAAGGGAACCAACACAAATGTCTATTCAAATAATTTTCTAAGCAGAAAAAAAATTGGCTGCATTCACAAAGTTTCCACAGAAAAGGCACTGTCACCTTTAAACTGCCATGGAAAACCTTCATCTATAGCTGAAATGATTACGTATTGATTGCTGGCAAAATAAGAATTGTGTTTTGTGCTTACAGCTTTATGGATACACATTTCTAGATCTTTTTATCTGTTTACACAAGAACTCATATGTCACCACTAAAATGTTGTATGTAATAAAAAAAAAAAAGATGTGCATACCAATTTTTAAACATTCAAGGCAAAAATATACAACTTAATTTAAAATATGCACAAAGTAGCAGAAGGTGAAGGTGTTGATAAGTCTACAACTTCCCCTTGTTATCTTCAGCATATCCCCAGATGAGGTAATGCAGGTCGGTGGCCTCTTGACAACCCAAACTGCTGTACCTGTGCTTGTTCATGCACCCTCCCATAAAATGACATTACATTGTCCACCCCCGCACACCAACCACTCAACCCTGCAGTAGTCATGGCAGCAAAGCGGTGGGACCGGCCTGTCCCGTCTGTTCTTCGCCCGGGGAAAGAACAATGTGTCAGAGGATAAGTAGTCATCCATCACTATTTCTCATCTTCTTTCTGCCTGTCTGCACTTCTGAGTTGTTTTACCTGTGAGGAGTCACGTTCCACCTTCACTCCCACACCTTTACCTCATCTTTCCTCTCCTGCAGCTCGCACCATCATCTTTTCACAACCTGCTTCCATTAGTATAAACTATGACCACTCTATGCTTGTTGTCAACACTCTTGGTCATTATCCACCTTCTTGTTTGGCTGTTTGGTTTTCCTGCCTCTTCCTCAGAACAATCGTCTCTTAACCTTATTTTCCTGATCGCTCCTTTTGGCCTCCATGCAGTTTTTTTTCTTTCCCACGTTTCTTTCCTGTGCCTCACCTTGGAGCAGAGCCAGTGGAGCAGCATCAGCACACAGAACCAGGTCCCAACCTGCCTCGGAGTCTAAGCCTGCCCATGTATGTCTTACTCTGCCTTGGGCATATCACCCTCCCCCATCAGCACATTTACTGTACCTGTCTGCTGGCACCTTGCCATCCATACACAGTTCCTCTTCATTTAGTCCGAGAACCAGGTAGATGGGAAGGAAAGTAAATAATGGGAGACTAAAATCTATAGAAAATGACTCATGCTGAGGTCAAGCATGTTTGACCTCCACCAACAACAGCCACGACCACCCTGACAGGCACACTTATACATTAGCTGTCATTCAGCCTTCTGGCTGCCCCGAACAACCCCATCAACAGGTTTCTTTGAAGGCCACCGACTCTGTGGTGGGCCATCAAAGCATATCTTTATTCCGTTCCACTGAAAGGATCTGAGGCTCCTGACAGAAGTTGTGTTTGAAGTGATATCTCTGTGCCACTGCATTCTCTACAGGGCTGTCATGACTTAGATTACACAATTAAAAAAAAAAACAAAAAAAAAAACCAAGCAAGTATACGGGCAAACATCCAGTGCCACCACTGATCATATCTCAGAAATAATTATGTTACCACCTCTATTTGACTGACAAACACAATGTGTCATCATCATCTTGATCATCAGAAAGAAGAGAATCATCCCTACCTGTTTAATCTGTTGAGATCATGTTTTCATTAGTCAGCCTTTTCTTGATGATCACCTGAGGTCACCTAAAAGATATAAAAGATGGAAATAAGATGATCCAGAAAGAGGCACATTCATGGGTAAACACAAAGGACAAAAAACTGAGGAGTCAAATTTAATCTAGGCCAGCTATGCCCAGACTTGAATAAACATATACAATGAAGTAAAACAGAGAAAAAGGTACTGTTTGATGTGTAATAATGATCCTTTCATAAAAAGAAAAAGAAGAAGAAGAAAAAAAAAGACATTACAAAGCCATCTATATCTGCAGCCTGTTTAAGAAAGTTAGAAACTTATAAATCATTCCAGTCATTTATTAACCTAACAACAAAGGAAAACAGAGATGCTCTAGCTTAGTCAGGAACTTCATCCAGATCCTACTGAAAAATCCTGAATTCCTCCCAGGCCAGCTGGAAGATATAATCGCTCTAGGATACTGTGGGGTGATTTTAGGGCCTTTGTCTTCTGGCCATACTTGATAAACCATCATCTCTATGAATTTTCAGCTTTGAGTGAATTGGGTTTTACAGCACTCAGTAATATGCCAAAAAGTAAAGGTCATGATAAAAAAAAAATCACAGCATTGTCTCATCCCTTAATTACACATTGTGAATAATAAAACAAAACATTAGCAATACCTTCATATATGTAACTTGGCATGTTATTTTATGCATGTAAAGCATAATTTTACTTTTTTTTTTTACATTAACTCACAAAGTGGCACAAAAAACAACAATATATATATATATATATATATATATATATATATATATATATATATATATATATATACATATATGTGAATGGGATTATTTGCTGGTAAGATTATAACTTTGAAACACTTTGTATTAATTTAAGAAAATCTCCTGAATTTAAAATTGGCTATTTAACAGAAATTCCCAGTTTAACAAATTAGTTTTGTGCAGCCTATAACAAATGTTGATTGAGGTTATAGGTTTATTACAGCAGTCAAATGGCAGAAATACATTTTTCTCTCTGAATGTTGAACCTTGTATTGCAGAAGGTCAGACTAAGGCTGAATGGTGTACTATTTTAGTACTTCAGCATTATGTTCTGTTGTGCAATATTCACACTGAAAATGTGATAAACAGTCTTCATGCTGCAACTTTTCTTGCTGTGAGACAGAAACAGCAAACTAAAACTCTGATTTTAGGATGACTACACGAACCATCTCTCTGAAACAGGTTTCAGGCTCTTGGATACAGTTATTTTTTTTATAAAACATGCCAATTTAGCTTTTAGTCTGTAGAAGAACAAATAGCAAAAGGAAACACAACAGACTGCAGAGGTGAGTAAATTTATTTGCTTGAGGTTCCCATCTGATCGAAAGCAACAGTACAGTCCCACAACAGCCCTTCTGCCTGGCCACCTGTGCCTCTTTTCCTTCATCCTGATGGATTCAGCTGTTGAGCCCATCATTGCTGTACATGCCAATTTCCATGCAAAAGTACTGAAAAATTATTTCTGTGTTTGCATCTCTGCCACTTCATTTCTTTCTTGTTCTACAGAACGCAGAGAAAACGCTACAACAGTCACATGCATTTGCTTTTAGATGTTTGAGCATTTTCTTTAACAGAATATAAAAAGCAATCATTTTCCAGTATCCTGCAGTTAGTTCAAACTGTGTCGTATTCAAACACAGTTCCTACTCAGCCACGAGAATGACATGTTAAATTCCCATCAGACTTCCTAATAAACGGTAGTGTGTGAAAGGGGCTTTGTTTTAGGCTTACATTAAGGCCATTATGCATAAACTATGATCATATCTTTACTAAATAATTAAATGGAGCTTATTATCTTAGATCACAAGACATGTCTGCTGTCTGCCCTCAGCCTGAGAACAGATATCAGAGGAACAAATATAAACAAAAAGTCTTCCAGGCCTTCTGCACCCACCACTTGGAAAAGTTTGCAATAGGAAATGAAAGTAGATAACTTTGTGTCCCTGGCCGATTTAAAGGCCCCTCCCGCAAGATCAACTGTTATTAGCAAACTTTCATTGTTTGTAGCTCATTTTAGCTGATATAAGTTGCTCTGTAGATTGTTTTTTGTTGTTGTTGTTGTTTGTTTGTTTCTTTTAATATTTATACAGTCCTACATTTAATCTAGCTAGAGAGGATGATCTTTCAATTGATGGCCAAAAGTAGTGTTATTTACATCAGCATATATTTAATGTCAATCAGTCTTTTTGGGAGAAGAAGACTGATTTAAATTAAACTGATCTAAATTAAATTAAATTAAATTAAATGCTTAGGTAAAAATATAAGTGACCAAATACACCAGTTTTCTCTGTGATGCACTCATTTAAATCAAGTAAAGCCAAGTATGGACATAGTTTTCATCCAAAAACCCCTGAAACACATTAATTTAAAATGAAACAGTATACTGTACCTAGCATTAGAGCTTGCACTACCATACTAAACTGATTAAAAAAAAAAAACGATATGATAATAAATACTTCACTGACAATTTTCCTCTCAAACACTTTCCTATTCTGCAGTTGGGTCTTGGATCTCCTCATGCATTAAATTAACCCATGCTGGACATACAGGAACACAATTCCATCATAGTTCCTCTCAATGCAGGGGTTTCTTGACCTCGTATGTGACGATCTTAGTCCATTTTGCTAATGTTCAAGCCCGTTGCTTCCATCTGAAACTAAATATAAACTGAATGTTTACACGTTTGATTTTGTAATAGCTGTGTATGCCTCTAATGACGCTTCATTCGATAACAATGGGTGACCAAATAAATCTAAGCAGTTCACTGAATAAAAATATAATTCCAAATGAGTCCATCAAAGTTCCAGAGCTGTGTATTTTCAACATTTTTAGAGTTGGTTTTCACTCAGGGATGGATTGGCCATCTAGCATATACATGGCATTTTTTTCCGGTGGGCCGACATGTTTTTTGGGCCAGCACAGTTTATGCCTATTTATGACTGATATATATACTGGTATGACTGGTCCATAAAACTGAGTAGATCAGCGGCCCAACTAACACTGGCCCAGCCTGCTCAAAACACCCCCGTCCCTTTTGTTATGGTCCTAATGCCTGAGTGATTAATTTAAATTGTCATCGTAGAACTTTTTTTTTTTCCTGACCACCAGCACATGAAACAGGTTGATCTGTGGCCCATTGGTTCTGTTCTTAACTGACACCAGGATGAACTAATCAAAAAAAAAAAAAAAAAAAACTTCCCAAAAGGACTCTTCAACCAGAACCAGACCTTCATTAGCTGTCGTGGATGATGAAAGTAAAGCTGCACTGCCTTCACATTACTGAGACCCTGTTCTGAGTAAACAGACCCATTAAAGAGTTGGTAGCAAACACACTGTGATGAAACACATCAGTGAAACAGCTGTTCGGTTACCACATTAGTTATAATGTTATATTTATTACATTAGATGATTATGTCACTTTTTCCAGCTGAGAACAGCTGGTTGTGTTTACTGGTTAAAACAGCAGAACTTAAATTAAATATTTTATATCACTTATAACTAGTATTCATCAACATTAACAGTGAATCAGCAGCTTCATCATTTTATTTTATTATCCATTATTGGTTGTGGGCTGATAGTCTGTATGTGTGGACAGTATAAAGAAATAAAACATTAACATACACATTAGCCCATATATTAATACTGCTGCAGCTGTTTGCCTCTTTACCAAAGAATACAGTTATTCTGGATATGAACTGTTTTGTAAAAAAAAAAAAAGGAGAGAGAGTAAGAGAGAGGAAAAAAAAATAAAAACACCTCCATTAAATCTTTAGTTCAACCTGGTTGAGACGGCATCCCCTGAAGTAGAGAAAAGGCAGCAGAGACACTGTTTCGGCGCTTTGCAGCAACAGTTTTCATCTGATTTATCATTTCTCATGTCTGTTTTCTCTTTCTCCATCAAACACATGGCAGGATGAATGCTGCTCCAATATTCATCACTGTGCTGGAGTTCAGATTTATATTTTATTAAGCAGTTTTTGGAAGTACTTAACATGTCTACACACTCTGATTCCTGCTAACTCACTGCATGACTGGTGATTTTAGGGAGTTGCACAGTTGATATACACATTTAAGGGAGTGCAAAGATTTATGGCGTATAGACTGGTCAAAATGCCCTTTTGTCCTTGTCCACCTCTGCTCCAGACACCAAAATATATGCTCTGAATCACACAAGAGGATCTTATTATGTGTCCCATTTGAGGTGATTCTTCATTGGGCAACTCAGCTAACTCAGATTTTCTCCAGTAAAAAAGAGTTAAACTTATATTAGTAAGTTAGCTCAACCAACTCTGTTTTATGTAAATCTAAGGTTTCAGGGGAGCGCTGTAAAAACTTGGCAGATCAGGACAACGTAGGCAGTCAAAGTGGCTTTTCCAGTAAACCATTTCAGATTTATTTGGTGTGCTGGTTTATTTTATAAGGTCAACAGGTTCAGGAAGATACTGGCTCAGGAAACCTGTCAGTTTCTTGATGCAAAAATGATTCAAAGTGAAGCATTGCTCTTTGGACAGATGACAGCTCGGGTCCCTCTTCATCCATACACAGACAAAGGTGCTCCCTGCCTCTGAGTTTCTCTGTCCCAGACCTGTTACCTTGGCAACAAATGTACTGTTTCCGAGTGACACAAAGCCTGAACTAAAAAAACCTCCTTGTAGGTTGAAGGCTCCAAGAGTTGAGAGGAAAACAGCAATAACAGGACGGTGGGGAAGGAAACTGAATACTGGGAAACTGCTTCACAGAGTTTCTGGAGGACATGGTAAAATGATTCTTTCTTTCCTCTCCCTTTTAAAATACCTTTCCCTGGCACCAGGCACCATAGGTAGTTGTGTGCTGGTCTAACTTCTTTTATATCCTTTCTTATATTTCCCTTTTTTTAAAAACTATCACACTGTGCTAAGTGAGTTATCATGTACACCAGAAGGCTGGAGTTGCATGTGGCTAGGCTAAGCCTTCAGATGAGGTAATGTTTAGAGAGTTGTTGAGCCAGGAGAAGGGTTGGTCAGGTCTTGATTAGCTCAGGGGTAGGGGCTCTCTCTAATATTGGACACCCCTTTGTGTGGTGAGATTACTACCTTATGAAAAACTGCCCCTGCTGACACGCCTGATGGGATCAGAGCTTCCTGCTCGCTGCATCATCCTGCTTATGAACTCTCCACAGACAGAAGAGAAAACACACAAACACAGAACACACACTCTTGAACCTTTCAGACTCGACAAGCAACGACACAGAGAGATCCCGGCTCACACACTAGAGCTGTTTAAATTTGAAAAAGCTCATACATTTATCCAACCAACACATGTGCCTGCAAATATCAACCTATAATGGCTTGTTTCTTTAACTTGTATATGTCATGACCACAACTGATGACCCAAAGATGGAAAACAACCTGTATTTATTAACAAGACCAGATGATACACAAACACACTCCTGCACACGAACAGTGATTGTTCCCTCCGGCCAATCTCCACTGAAAATCACATGATAGACTGCATCTGCCTCAGAGAAAGAGAGTAAGAAAATCTCCACCACAAAAAACATCCACAAACAATCTGCAAAGAAAGAAAAACTGAGAGGATTCAGCGGCAAAGCTTTGAGGACATTTAATCCTACAGGTCCCCGAAGACTGTTGAGGCTATAGGATGATTTCAATTATTTGATATCATTTCTGATGGTCCATTAGCTCAAAATAAAGCTCTGATTATAAAAGATGTGTAAACAGAACGTTGCAAACAAAACTTGCATCAGAGTCTGAAGCAGAGCTTTACTTTTTTCCAGATGTGTAATTGACTGTTAATTAGTGGTGGCCTGACTTCACGTAGCCTTTCCTAAACAAATCTTATTTAAAACCATTGACAATGAAGTAAATGCAGCACTCTGGTTTGCTCAACTGCACCGCAAACTTCAACACCTCTCCATTTCTACTGTGTGGGAGCCTGAACCAACAAACACTCATATTTCTGCAGTCATCTTGGTGAAAACAAATAAATACACACAAGCATGCAAGCACACATGCATCCAAACCAGTCGGGGACTCTGGCACAACCTTGCGCCAGCGGTCCTTTAAACCAGTCATGTGAAACGACCCATTCCCTTCTGCAAATCAGATTACATCTCCGAGCTGAGCTGAGGTCTGCAAGTACACACCCACACTTAAAAGCTTGGGGCTCATGTCCACACAACACACACACAGAACACTCAGCTTAATCAGATTTTGCCCCACAAACCTTCCTCTTTGTGAGTGAACGCAAACCACTAGGATCAGCTAGGCGAGGAAATACTAACTCAAAAATTCTCAGAGGATTCAGCAAATTTAAAGTATTTGTCAACAGTTAGCTGTCTATTAGAAACAACTTCGACAAGGCTGCTGCAAGTTCTGTTTTCCTTGGAAAAGAAAAACTATTTCTTTGTTAGGGAAAATAATAGAGGGGTGTGATAAGCTTCTTTTCAGCAGCATTCAACTGCTGTTCGACAGCTCTGCTGTGGAATGAGCACATGTGGAAACATGTTTACGGTGCGTCGGTTGGAATGTAAATGATAGATGATTCACAAATGATTCAAATCCTATTCAAGCTACCGAGTGCAGATGCATTAAACACATGGAAATCACAGTTATTTATTCTCAAATGAGTGTCAAATTAGCTTTGTTAGTGATTTCATGTTAAACAAGCTTAATTATTCCATTGAATGACTGAGTTAAAAGATAAGTGTAAGATCCAATGAATAAGTGGGGGGCAGCAGATGGATTGAACATTGGAAGTTTTTGAATACTTCAGTATTCTCCATCTATGATCCCTTTGTGCTGCTAAACATATTATAGTCTGTAAATTGATTGCAAAGTCTTTCACTCTTACACTTGCAAGTCATAATATGAAGGAAGGTGGTTAGCTGCCTGTTGGTGGACTGGTTAGCTTAATCAAACCCAGACAGCAAGTGGAAGTGCAATCCACCCCTACAGGCTGTACAATAAGACTCCACTCAGGTAATTAGAAAACTCATCAACAACATCAGAAGGTCCCTCTGGCCCAACCAACAACCAAATCCCATTGCATTTGCTTATTTGTAGAGGAATTTAATGACTTTTCCATAGACAATAGGGAAAAAACATTCCCTGTGGTGACAGTGTCGATTATGATAGCCAAAACCCTTAGTAAGCATGCTGTGTAGCTCACTGTGTGTGCCGTCCTTGCCCTTAGTACTGTAGAGGTCAAAGGGTGGGAAATTCTGGGTGGCTGGAAGCTGAGATGGTTGTACCTACAATGGGGTGTCAGGACTCTGTCAGTCAGTCCAACTCAAGTTCAGACCACGTAAGGTCATTCTCTCTGCACAGTGGAATCCGAGAACACTAGAAATGGAGACAAGCAGCATGCAGACTAGAGGAGCAGAGGTACCGCACCCTCGGTTAGGTTGCAGTGGATGCTCAGATAAGATGACAGGAAAGGGCAGAATGAGGTGGGGCAACATGGGAAGCTTAGGCTATGGTTACCCAAGGAAGAGCTCACTCAACCCTCAGATCACCTGCCACACCTGCGGAGGCCAGAATCTGATTTGGTCACAAAGCATAAAAGCCAGGAGGTGGAAACTGGTCACATCTCATTGGACTCCAAATAAACCACAAAGAATACTGTGTACAATGAGTTATTGTGTTGATATTTTAATATGCTTGGCAATAAACAAATAAACAAATAAAAAATAGTGTGACTATTTAACATCACTTACAATATACGTTCTAATCTGGGGCTCCCCTTACCAGCCATAAACTGTTACCAGGATGCAAAACATTTCTTACTGTAGCCACAAAAGTTTACATGCATACATGGATGCATGTAAACTTTATATTTGTTTACATATATAATGACAGACAGCTGGACCTTAGGGGTTAATAAATTATCCAGCTTCACTTTCAACAGAATTTTATTCGTTCTTCTCAACTAGTAATGACGCAATAAGTAAAACCTGGAAGAGCATCAGCAGCTTGCCAAAGACAACAGACAGCTTAAAATGTTTGCTTGAATCTCTGTTGGCATTCTAGATAAAAGTAAAAAGTCAATATTTATCCATGACACTACAGAAAATGTTAAATTTCCAAGAAGATAGCTATGCAAAACCATTGTCTGAAGTCAAATTTTTTTTTATCTCTCAACTGGACTGTTAGTGAGTGGAAATAAAGCTCAAGGCTCAAGCTGATTTAGTGTTGTTAAAGAGATGCAATGTGTGCCTCCTTAGACAAAGTATAATAGCTTCATGCCTACACAGAAACTTTAATGACAAGATAATTAAGTAAGATGTCTATTCTATGAATTGGAAATAGAGAGATACACTGTATAATTAACAAATCTAAAAAAAAAAATAATATCAATGAAAATGTGGATTATGTTGCGTTCCAAATTTAGTATCTTTTTTTACCCAAGAAGCGAAAAGGGTGCATTTACCAGTGTCACATGCTGATCTACTTTTAGAATGAGAAGTCATAAACATTATAAAATTACATGATGCAGCTATGAAAAAAAAAATAATAATAAAGAACCCAACCCTTCTCCTTTAGTCAAGGTTCAGTGAAACACTAATTTTCCAAGGTGTGAAGTGAAGTTTGTTTATCTAGAAGCAATAATAGTGATGAATCGTTATTTCTCAAAAAAAAATGTCACCAAATGCTCTTCTGTCACTTAACCCAGTGACTATCAGAAATAGTGTCCAGGGGTGGTCACAGGAGCTGTGAAATGTTAGTTTTAGAGTAAAGGTAAACAGTATCTCCCATGGTGGGCCTGTACCCTACACAGAGTAAGCACATGTTTCCCATTGTGGTTAAAAGGGATGAGGATTAAAGTGTAGCACAGCTGGAGCCACAACTATACACCCCATGGTGGGATCACAGTATTCTCAAGTCTTTGAGCAGCACTGATGCAGCCCAGTTGGAAGGAGCCAATGTTCAGGAAGAAACCATGGTCAGATGAATTAGATGGGCCAGTCAGAGTCCCCTAGAGACCAAATCTGAGGCCTTTCTATGGGCCTGATGTGGCAGGCATGTTACGCTGTTGACAGAACTGCATGAAGGAGGCTGATGGACACTCATACAAACACAATCTATTTAAGAGTTATGGAAAGGTGTTGAAACTGAGCGGATTTTGTGGTCAGAGGACCAGTTCTGTCCGGATAAAAAAGATCACCTTCAAAGTTCATAGTCAGCACTGGAAAACAAAATAGAGAGAAAATGACAACATGGATTAGACAGAACGAAAAAATTAAATAAATAAATAAAATGGCAAATGGCCATAATTTGAGGTTGCCAAATTCTTGGCTTTCACCCCTGGGCCTCAGGGTCAAATTGGCCACATTCAGGTACCACAGGGGACAGTTAAAGCAGGAGACTGTGACTGTGCAGCCAATTAAAGGACGCTTTAAAAAGGCAAGCAGTGCAAGGGACATTGAGGAAGATATGCATAGTGAAGCATATCTGCACTTACCAAAAACTGCCAATTAACCAACACTGCATGAAGTTCAGCTGTGGCTGAGGAGCTTACACGTGTAGCAAGTAAAAAAAGAGTTTCTGTGCAGGGCAAGGATGGATATAGACAAAGGGCTGAACATTAATTTAGTCAGTCAACATTAGTATAGCTGCTGAGTAGTTTGAGGCATGTAGAGTATTTGTAGGTTTACTGAACTTTAATTAAGCAGACAAAACAAATAAGTAAAAATTAACTGAAAAGTGTCAAGTTTTCACCTACTGAAATAACATTTTTTTTCTGACTGTTGCTACACGTTTAGCAGTAATATAATATATTGTAGCCTTGATGTGCAAACTGTTTATATTAATTTTTTGCCTTGATTAAAATACATCTAAAAAAAAAAAAAAAAAAAAAAAACAACAAACTTGAGGTTGACTTGGATTTGACTTGGATTTGAAATATTTGTAGTCTAGTATGCTTTGCTCTACCCAGTGAGATGGGATTGTCACCCAGGCAAGTTTAACTTAAGTATCCCAGAAAATAATGAACCACCATTAACCTTTTGGCCTCACATAAACTTAGATAATTACATGCTATGCGTCTGTCAGTCTTGCAGCTCTGGTCTATCTGCTTCTGTGTATGTTTGTGGGAGGAATTGGGCAGCAGGAATTGTGTGCAGGGTGTTTGCGCAGATTTGCAGGACTTCCTCACCCACAAAAACATTGTGTGGGTGAAAGAGTATGGCATGTTAATGAGCATGTGCATGGTCATGTTTTGAAACTGGAAACAGATTTACACAGTGATCAGGATCAGGCCAAAAAAGTTCACTCTGAATGAGTTTGCCCTTCTCAGTTAAATCCTGCTCATTCTCTGATCCGGGGGATTCTCAGCCATGACACACAGAACAGACACAAGCGCCGCTAAGACCATTTCTCTTACTTTGTCAATAGTTTCCAATTCCAGTGACACCATACTGGCATTCAACTTCTTTGATTAATTGGTTCCTACAGGGCTCTTTGAGTGTTTCCGTTTGAAGAAAAAAAACAAAAGAGATGAAAAACCACTTCTGGAACCATGATTTGCAAGATTTTCAGCTTCGATCACAACCAAAATGCAAGATGCCCTGGCATGGATTGAAAAATATTAGTCACCAAACAGAGTTTTCCCATTGACCCCAAACACAGCATTAAATGGGAAGAAGTTTGTGGGTAAATATGTCAACCTATGCTGATTACAAACATCCTTTATTGACACGTGAAATAACACAAACGCATAAAAGCATACCACTGCATACACATGTGTCGTCCATGCATGCATGCAGACCTCTTGTAAATGTCAGGGAATGCAACAGTGGAAAAAGGTAGGGTGAGGAACACATATAATCCGGTTAATCCCGCCGAGGATTAGGAGCAGGCAAATATCAGTAATAATAAACAAATGACTAACATTCCCGGTCTGTGCGGTTACAAGCCCAGGGGCTCCAGCTAGGACACAGCAAGGCCTGGATCTAATCCCTGCTGTTTATCAGTGCATGTCAAAGTGGCCACTTGTGAAACCTCCATGATAAACACTTTGGGGGACAAACCCAAAATGGCTAACAGAACAGTCTGACCAAATCACTCCTCCTAGTTTAATTTATAGATCAGACCTCAAAGACCACAGCCTGATATTCTGACCATGCTGTTACCACTCCATTACTCACTCTAACACTGCTTTCTTGTTAGCCTTATTCTGTGAGGTGATGATTTGATTCCACTGAAGTCATCTCTAGAGATGGACTCATCCTAAGTTGTCAGGAAACAATTATTCAGTATAGTGTTAATAAACTTGTCTGAACATCTTAAATATAAGCAGAGATGCTTTTGTATGCATTTTATTTAATTTTCTAATTTAAGATTTTTGGCAGCAAATGTTTTGACACAGCAATTAGTTTCTGAATGACAGCAGGGCAGCACACCTGTTCAGCGTTACTGACTAAATATTGATTGCTTGTCTAGGTGTCACCATGGCGATATCGCAAAGGAATGTTTGACAGATAAAGGAAATGGGTCATAAATTCCCTCCAGGAGTAAGGAGGTTGCTCAATTAGCACTGTGTAGTGAAATTTCAGATCAAAGGTGAAGCAGTGAAAGCAGGTTGTGATTTTCTGCAATGAAGAGATGTTGCAGAAAAAGAGCCTCCGCTGAGACTGCGACACAGAATTGTTTGTCCTTCGTTTTCCTTTCTTTTGTCCTATGTGACATCAGATGAAAGGCTTCACTAGTTCTTAACATGGGTTGATGTTCAGTGGCCTTAATCTTACTTTGTATGCGTGTCTGTTGGTGCAAAGAAAAAAGAATCTGACCTTTGCTCTAATCCACCTATTTTGTTTCGGTCTACTGTTCAGATTCAAGGTGAAAAAGTGCAATGATGGCAACATTTTTGCTTTCTCAGTCATCTAGACCACAGTGCTTTACCTGCTGAGTCCAGAGACTTACAAGGCCTGAAGGACTCTGCTTCTTTAACGTTGTCCCTAAGCAAGTCCTTGGCCAACACAATAGCCATCTGGGGTGCAGCAGAGAGCTTAAGCAACAAAATAACTCTTTCAAGCAACACTGCATGGTTCTGACTAAAGGGCATTGAAGTTGCCACTACCAAGACTCTGACTGGTCCTCCTCCTCTTCCACCCTCCTAATCCTGGCCTACATGACCAACTTCAACTGAAAGCCCCACATGCCAGAGGTGGGAGCCAAAAGCACTGTCAGATTTAAAAAAGACCACCTGCTCATCAAATTAAATTGCACTCACAGAATGCAATAAGGGAATAGAGAAATGGAAATAAAAGAAGCAAGAGGGGAAAAAATAAGTAAAATAAAAGGAAAGACATGTCACTATCCTGCCTCTGTGATCTTGGCAGACAAAAGAACAAATTGCACGTCTGCGTCACGGCTCCGAGGGTCAAAATTGGCATAGAGTCCCACTCAGCACTGTTTGTATGTGAACATTATGATATGTTCCATCAGTTCCAACATAAGAGCTAGAGAGGTGCACAGACCCACCTTTCAGCCTTTCATCTTGGTTCCTTTTGTATTCTGCTACACTTGTGTCTCTCTTCTTTTCCCTCTATGGGGTAGAATTGACTGTTATTATTCCAAACAGCATTATCTTTATTAATGCCACAGGTCTCAGGACAGTGCACTCCCTGGGAGTCGGGTCTGGACAGAGCTGTAACCAATCTCCCTAGATAAAAGCTCAGAGGAGAGCTGTATGCAAGCCAGACAGCTCGAACGGGCCTTCATCCTCACTTGTCGTTCTCACAGAGAGGGAGACGCCCTACAAAGACAACGATGTGACTTTAATCTTAGCACTTTCAATCAGGTGGAAGCATTTGTAGAGAGACTAGGTCTATGAAAGGCTATCAAAGTCTATTTGGGTTACTCACTAGTCAAAACAAACAAATTATTGTGTTATTAAAATACAGATTTGTATGATAGTTTAAAAAACTTTGAAAAACATGGAAACTGGGGGTCATGAAATTGTATATCTTCTGGTTTATTATGGTGCCATCCATATCTGCTCTAGCTCGTATCGTTAGAGGCTACTATGAACTTGTAGCTGAGGCTATTTCCCAAAGGCAGTCATGCATGACCAGTTATTTTAAAGGTGGTGTGGAGAGCTGACGTGCAGCCAGGCCAGGGCAGGGCAGCGGCTGGGGTCTCGGCTTAGTGCCTCAAACCCCTCGCTCCAGTGCGGCACATAGCATCAGCTCCCAGCCAGAGCCTGGACACTGATTTATGGGACAGGGGGATTACGATCAAACCAGCCATGAGGACCACCCAGATAGTGGCACAGGACGACAGCAGCACAAAACACACATGCATGCAAACTCAAATATACTTAAGTAATAGTTATAGTTTTTACACATGTATCTGAAAACACAGGGTTAATTAAACCATGTACATGTGCACATGATTTGTGTCATGGTTCTTAACCACTCAAGTGCAGCAGGAGGAATTAATGCACTGAAGCTTCTTCATTAGCACAAAGCAAAGGAGCCAATTTTACTCAGTTGTTCTGCATCTACAGGATGTGTCTAGTTGGAAAGGTATTTCTGCAAAAGTGCGTCATTCAATGTGTTGTTTCCTCCTTCGGTTTGCATGATGCATAATTGAAGACTTTTGTAATTTTCTACAGCATCTCAGTTGATAAAAGTTCCATCTGTGCAGTTACAGATGGAAACCAGAAGAGAAACATCCCTTTCTTCATACACATCTTGAGTCTTCTTCTTCTGTATATATCACTATTTTTGTCAGGAACATGTGCAGGTATACTAAGCCAAAGAGGAAAAGTCAAATACAAACACACATTTCTCACTTGCTGTGGGACACAACACAACTTAATCTCGAGGCACCAGTCGGATGAGCTGAACAATAAAAGTCAATGACGAATCGGACGTGGTGCATTCCTTGAACAAACACTGATCTCATAAAGGGAGACAGGTATGCAAACACTCACCTGCCATAAGCTAATAAGACATGGAGCACACACACACATATAAACACACTTTCAATGCATACATTTGGGCTTGTAAACGAGTTCAGACTGCATAAAACTATGATTAAAAAATAAGTTTGTTGTGTTTTTTAAGACAAAACAACATCCAAAGATGAACACAATTCTTAAAAGTTTCAGCTCAATAGACCACTTGCAAAGCTGTTATCCCCTCAAAGCGCAGCTTATCATGTGTGGGTTGAAAATGGCTTCAGTTTGTGTCAGGGAATCATTCGTGACTAGATTCTCTTACTTACCAAACAAATAACACACATGTACTTTAAACAACACCACTCCACTCAGTAAGACACACTGTCATCACTTCCTGGACATGTGATTTCCCTAAACTGACTTTTGATTGGACAATCTGAAGCAAAAGGAATGATGAGAAGAGGAAATGGTGGTGGTAAAGAGTGGCCGTGGAGCTGGTTGGCAGCAATCACAAGAGGAAAAAAAAATTCCTGCTCGATTTCCATGGAGATGAGTCAACAGCAGGTCGAGGGAGAGCAGAGAGGGCTGAGGGGGGAGCTTGGGGCTCTGGCTGACCTGCCGTAGTTAACAATTCATCCCCGTATCCGGATCCCAAATGATTGGGCAAACATGGAGTGCTTTGGAGGCAAAAGGGCCCAGAGGGGCTGAGAGAGGGGCATCACCCTGGAGTGACACACTGACAAGCACACACTGGTTGGTAGAGGGTAGACCAGCTGAGAGCGGGAGCAAGGCATAGGAGCTATCAGTGGGGCGTGAAGGGGGCCTGATGGGATGTGAGAGAGTAACTAAGCAAACAGAGCAGGGCAAGCTGCAGTACAGCAGCAAAAGTAGCATTGATAGCTGCAGCCCTGGAAAGCAGAGTAATTAAATGATTTGGGTAATGATGCCATTTTGAGGACAAGAACAATCTTTAAAGTCCACCACAACAAACATCACCCAGTATATTCTGTTCCAGTTCTTCATGTTAAGTTAAATTGTTAACAACATTTGGCTACCAGTTGTGCCAACAGTAAAAGTAGGAGTTGCGTCAGTTTTATAAGCCCGAACCGCAGTAACACTATATGTCTCTGGCATATGTCCACTTTGTTACAGAACATTTTGCACATCTGGGTGAGCCACAAAAGCTGTGAAGCGAAGCCCTACCAACTGAGCACAAAAGTTTGTAGGACATAACATCACTTTATTATATCTACAACAGTTCAATAAGGACACATGGTTTTGCACATGTTCCACACCAGAAAAAGGTTTACAGGAGATGAATTTTAATGCTGAAACACCACAAGCAGACTGAGATGGTTAGCAGGGACTTCAGAAATGCATAAACTTACCAAAACATCCCTGGGAGGCAATTAAAGACTGACATCTTCTTCCAAGAATGTGAATTCCTTCACTGTGAAAAAAAAAGACAAATATCACTTCACACTGATTATACAGCAGTATTCCAATGCTATATTCAGTAACTGTTCACTCTTTCTTTGCCCAGTAGGGTTACTTTGTATGAAAAGTTGTTGAAGTGTGTAACAATCAGAATCAGAAATACTTTATTCATCTCTAGGGGAAATTGGATAACCAGATATATGAGAGAAAAATGGTTAAACGCCTAAGTTTATAAAACGCTGACGACTTTACTGTGGAGTGGCCGTCTACAACAGATAAGAGACAGAACAGATGAGTGGCGGGTGTATCACATCATATGGAAGAAGATCCACAATGCTTCAATACTCTACTTATACTGGGTCAGACTTCATGTAGTTTTATATTTGTCTCAGTCAGCAGAAGTTCTCATTTGTACCTTTATGAACTGTCACATCTTGTTTTGCTCCCTGGAATGGCAAAACCAAATTACACTATCCAATTGGCTTGCTAAATTTCATGGATTGAAATGCCACCATTACAGAGGACCTTTCACTGGGCAGCAGTGTACAGAGGGTGTGTGAGCAGGGAGGACCTTTTACTGGTTCTCCACTTCTACCCACGTCAGAGCACAGAGCTTTCATAAACATTGCTGAAGCAAAGCCTTCAGTGGGAATTGGGATCCTCTCAATAATAATCCACCCAACAAATCTTCTAAATGAAAAACAGAACATTTACAATGTGTCTGTCAGAAAAAGAAAGAGAAGAAAGGGAAAAAAAAACAAGGGGGAAGAGTGTGATTATGATAAAAATAGCAGATGTTAAGAGTCACTTCTCGAAAGGTGTGTCATTCGGGGAGTTTGGGACAAACTTTTGGCTGAAGCAGAGGTCTAAATTTAACATATTCACTAAAATAAAAAATGAGTTCAGTCTCTGGCAGTGAACGTTTCTCCTCCCCATCTATGACTTCAGTGGTGAAGCCAGCATCACTGATGACGAAACAAAAACCATATAAAACAACAAAAAAAAAGACCTCCTTAAAATACTCAGTACATAAGGAAGCAGACACTATCCAACATTTCCTGAAAGCAGTCCTATAAAGAGAACCAGCTCCAAAACAAGAGAAAAATAGTTTTCTGATCTCTAAATTTAGACAGGAATTACATTTTACATTGCCATCTTAAAAACTAAAGCCTTTCTCTTCAGTTTCTTTACAAACATACTCAACTGTGTGAAGAGAATGAACACAAGATTACACAAGTACAAGTGTACTATGTGAAATACCTGTATCCATACATGTTGAGGATGAGCCTGTGTGTGGCAGGCTAGGGAGGATACCCTCAGGCCATGATGAGGAGCAAGTGAAGCAGAAGTCCCATCTAAGCTCAAAAGCATGCAAGAGTCAGGCCTGTAACTAAAACACAAGCATAAACACGGGTGATGTTAGGGATTACACACTGCTAAACTGCTGCAGGAAATCACAGACAGCACAGGTGTAACCATCGCCACGGACAGATTGTTCCCCAATCCGTCCTGACTGACAGCTCATCATCTACTCTGTCTAAACATCTGTATGCTTGTGTGTGCGTGTTACTGTGAACACACAAGGGAGGATGTATATACTCGTGCACATACACAGAGTGGAATTACATTGGCTAACGCCATGGCAGAGAAGCCTTGCAGCACAATAACACATTCTTTATCAAAGTGTAAATCACTTTGTTTGAGAAATATTCAACTTAGTGTTTTTATTTTTTATTTTTTTGCTTTGGGTTTCCTTGAGAGTTGAATTTGATGTGTCTGTTGCACCATAGCAATAGTTGCAAATTTTAACAATAGCTTTTCATTATTTTTTATTTATTTATAAGAAATGTTAAAGAACTTATTTGTTTAAAATGAAAAAGAAAATAACACCATTTAATGGAGCAACAGAAAGGATAACTGGGAGGAAGCCCATTTCCTCAGTAAACAGCACCCTCTAGAGCAGCATGCTACATTCAGTCCTGCACCCTAAGACTCGTTTCTGTGGACAATCTCTTTGCAAACTTCAGAGAACTATGCCACAAAGGCAGATTTTTTTTGGTAATAATTACTTCAAACAAAATGCCAGCAATTCTACTAATTTCTCAGATTTAGAAAGTAAGAAAGCCATGTAGGCTCACAGGCCATTTCTCTTTTATTAAAGACACCAAATAAGCAGGTTGCCTTGTTTTCTAACTTATACAAGAGCCACAGTGGAGAGTTCAAGCTGAACCACTCATTTTCCTCAATGTGAGTTGATAATGAGGCAAGCTGTTATTAAGATGTTTGCTTTAATCGTGTGCAGGGTTATTAGGTGCGGTTTACAGTACACAGGAGAGATTAAGGCCATGCATGACGGAAAGAGCTGAGGAGGCTGACGAGAAGCCAGCTGAGAAATATGAGCGCACTGTAGGACATGAAACCCAGTAAGACAAACCATTTTCCTCTCACTCTCTTTCTTTCTCTCCATTTCAGTTGCTGTCTCTCTTCACCCCAAATCATGTTACACAACCTCGAAGGAATGCCTTGTATATCAGAGACAGATTTAAAACAAGAGGAAAAAATAAAAACGGAACAGTAAGAGGATCTCAGAGGGATCTATAGAAGAAGGAGGTGTTGTTTGGTTCTTATGTTTCTGTATAAAAGAGAAACATGACAGGGAGCCTGGCAGCGTTGTAAAGGCACACTGCAGTCACACACAAGTCCAAACACATACACACCTAACTACGTCTCACATACTTATATAAACTAAATCAGCCTCAGACGCACAGCAGTGTGCACCAACCAGGGAGCACTACATTTTTCCTCTATATTTTTCCACACTATTAATAAAAATAGACATTGTGCTGTTTCATTACATTTTGTTGGAATTAGGGGACCACTTGAAAATCCATCATTTTCTGAGCTTTCAAATTTTCCCACAGTATTCCCACCATTTTTTCCCGAGCATTTGACCCATACACATTAAAGTAGCACTCAATTAGCTCGACATATGGAGCGGGGCTCTCATATGCTGCTCAAACTCAACACAAGCACCCACCATCCATGTTATGAGAGTTGGGCTACATTAACAAAAAACAATGCTATTTCCTCAGGTGAAGAGAACTGTGTCGTCACATCAGGTCGACATCCTTTTATTATGTACACTCCAAGTCTAAAGAGCTTTGACTAGGGCTGGGCGATATGAACCAATTTTTATATCTCGATATTTTTTACCAGAATCACAATATATATCTCAAAGATATTCCCTCATTCTATATCGTGTCTGATAAAGTCTCGATAGATTTGAAAATCTCGATATATTGCCCAGCCCTAGCTTTGACTATAAGTGAGACTTTGCTGCTTCATTTTACTTAGCTTCTAAACAAGACTGAGATCAAAATGAATGGTTCTCACACCCTTTTGCACTGCAGTAGCAAAAAGGGTGTGTGTTTGTCTATTTGTGTGTATCAAGTTAGCAGAAGGTCAGAGTGGTGAAGTATTAGAGCTCTGTTTGCTCTCTTTCATGTACTCTTGGGGACCAGCCTGTTTTAGAGTTTGAACAGTGACGTGAGAAACCCATAAAAACAGGACATAGCGAAACCGTGTTTGCTTAAGAATACCCAAAGAATGGGCTACCATTACAAAACAAATCGCTCAACCTGCATTCCTCCTGTCCATCAAACCCTACCTGTTGAACAAGATATGACACAGAACGGAAAAGGCAGTTGTGAGAGGAGCTACTTCATGACAAGGTGACTTGTAATTTGTTAAGAGTTTGTCAGCTTTCTGACCTTTATCTCTGATCCATGAAAAGAGGCATGCATCCACAAGTTTCTTGTGCTCTGTGTGCAAATGTACACAGTGACATACCTTAGGTTGATTTAATTAATCTTTGCTGTGATATTCATAGAGCTGAAACAATTAGTTATAATAAAGCACAGCAGGAGAAAGAAGATAAATAAACTATATATTGACATCATCTCCTCAGACATCATGTTTAAGTTAGATGAATGGTAATTTTTTCAGATAATGCTGTGGTAATAAGATTTGGATTATATTAGAGCAGTGACAGTCTGCAGATGTGTTATGAGACCATGAGTTAGCACTTAATGGACTGCTTTTTAATCACAATTTCTGATGGGTTTAGCTATTTGACAAATAAGAGAGAAACATATCAAAAAGCAACTTTATAGAAAATTCAGTTGTATTAATATACACCTACTTCCCTGTTATAACAAAACAATGCTAAATGAGGAATTTTGGAGGTTGTGTGCCGTGTTTAAGCCTATTTTATTAATATGTTCTGTTATGTTTACATTTTTATTATATCTTTATTATTATGTATATAACATTACTAAACAAATGATAATTGAAAAAAGCCCACAGAAATCTCAGAAAGAAACCAATACTAATTGGACCTGATCTTCCGCCCTCAGATGACACTGCTTTGAAAACAGTTCGGGGTGGAAATCACTGCATTAGTTGAAAGCTGTTGTCAGTGAGCATAGTTTGTATAGTCGGAAATTCTGCCTTATTTTCTGAGACTAAACACAGCTAAGGCAGACTGAATTGAAGTAGGGGATTGTGACTTATTATCCGCACACAGTTAAAAAAAAAGCGCATTAATGATGATCAGATGTGATAATGCACATGCACCTAAGCATTATTAACCTGCATGGCAGCACCACTGTTGCTAAATCAAACAGATTTCGGATGATGTCTTTTTCATGGAAGGTTGGGCTTATTTCAGCAAGACAATGCCAGATGAAATTATACACAATGTATGCAGAATCAATGGGAAATAGTTCTGCTTATATCTGGAGCAACACCTAGTGGTTAACATGCCCCTGTCCCATTTTATTTGAAATGAGTTGTCATCATATTTAAACAGATTGTATTCACTTCCATGTTTATCTTTTAAAAAATGAATAAATAAATAAAACTGGTTAGGGTGTCCTGATAATATCAGTGCAAAATCTGTTACTCCAGGCTTGAAGGGTGTGTACCTGAAGGTCATAATGGATTAGTGACATTTTCAGAAGACAGGTCAAACTTACTCTTATGCAATATAATTGCATAATTGATTCATCAGACAATAGAGTTATGGTGATAAAGGGTGGAAATACACCAAATAGGACAAAATATGTGAGAGAGGCCCCAGAAGATTCCATCGTGTTCTCCTTCCCTCCCCTCCCTGTCATTATCCTTATATCAGAGGAGCCACTGGGAGAACTGGATGTGATTTGTATGTGTTTTTGAAGAGGGGTGCTCATAAACAGCCATGAAAGGGGCCCCTCTATTCAGCTTGCCAGCCAAGATGCGCTTCACTGGGCCAGCCTTTTGTTTTCCGCTGTTCACAAACCCCTTAGCACAGAAAAAAGGGGGCAGATTCTCTAGATGTGTGCAGGTCCAAATGATGCCATTAGATTGGTGCCCGCTTTCGGTGAAAAAGGCTTCAGTAACGCTTGAAGTGATTTAAAAGATGCAGGAGAGAGCTGCCCACAAATCCTGTTTGAGAATAGCCTTGGAGGAGAATAGAAGGGCAAGATGCCAAGCTAGTGATCATTCTATAGTATGCAAAATTGCTCTCAACTTCATGAGTGCCATTGATGTTAAAACAAAAAACGAGGAGCATTCCTATATCACGTAATGAGAGACAATGTGCCGTGGTGGTGCGTGGGGTCAGGAAGTTCAGCAAACTTCCCACGCTGCACACCGTACTCCATGGTTAGAGACTGTAATATTTATAATTCATTATTGGCATACTGGGATGAGCCATCAGATCTAAAAAAAAAAGGTAAAAAATAAAGATAAATAAACACAAACTTCCTTGTTGGAACGACAAAGCTAGCACATGAATAATACAATATGTTATTTTCTCACTGAAAATAAATAAATTAATGTTTTCAGACAAAATCCTGAAAGAATTTGTCATATATGTCTGTGATGTTACTGAAAAAAAAAAAAAAAAAAAAGACAAGTGCAGGTACAGTATGTCACCCATTAATGCAAAAACGACATGTTGAAATGAAACAATCAGGATCAAACATTGCAAGCCAATGGCATTAGTAAAACAAATAGCTATGATTCCAGTTCATTCATAGAAATGTAACAGTAAACCTGACAGTGCAAACAAAGAGACAGTGCCAAATGAAACCACTTGTTGTGAGAAGGAGGGGACCTGATCAGGCCACTGGTCCGGTTCCATTAATCTCCACTCAGCCCTATAGTTTCCAGTGACACTAAGTTTCTCTGAAATCTTACCGATCAGGAAGAACATTACAAGTTTGTTTTTCTTTCATAAATTATGTTCTAATTTTGGCAGCCACCCACACCTACTCTCACATGACCACTTCTGGGTTTGAATTCCCTGCATACATTTTAAACAACAGCACATCCAAGTTAAATGAGGTTAGATGAGGGCTTTTCTATTGCTTTATCTTTTCTATTCCACTGTTGTATAAAAATGCTGTAATAAAAACAAATATCACATCCACATGCTACAGTTGGAATTAATGATTATGGTGCTGTGAATGAAATCATCTCCCTTGTGGTCACATTTATTTAATGCCATTCATTTACTGAATAAATAAAACAACATAGCACTTTTACAAATATAAGAGCTCATTGACTCATAGCTCATGTTCCTAAATTACGTTTAAACATTCATTAAAAGATTATTTCAAGTTCAAAGATGTGCCCTGTGGAATGCTGGACATGTTTATAACTGTGCAGAAAAATCTGCACAGAAGAAGGAATAGCACCAGATTAACATCTAAACGTGTGATGGGCAGAAGCTGCTTCGATTGCCCTGGTGAGAATTTACAACAGTAATAAATTTATTTCAACACAGTGTCAAATAAATGCTTGTGCTTCAACCCTACAAGGTCAGTTTGTGTCACAGCTGTGCTGTTCACTCATTAGTTATTTAGAATAATAAGGGAGTAAATAAAAATGTGTAAATGAATTATTTTTATTTGAATGCAATTACTCATGAAATTACTTGAGGTTTAAACACCTGGACACGTTTTTAATAAAAAAAACACCAGTGGAAATCATTATTTTGCAATAAACACCAGGTGAGCTAACGGTGACTCAACTGGAAACATTCAGTGAATAAGATTGTTTCCAAACTGATGGATTTTCCCACAGTTTGGCATGTTTGTCCACTGTCTGAACTGCCAGGCAATACTCCCTCTAAATGGACAATGGTATACACACACACACACACACACACATATATATATATATATATATATATATATATATATATATATATATATATATATATATATATATATATATATATATATATATATATTTAAACACTATTAGTTTGTATCTCTGTAATGATTGTTCGTGAATTCAAGCTGCAGATTCCCAAGAATCAAATCCAAAGTGGACCCTCAACATGATGTCAGTGGAAATCTTTTTCAGGATGCTTGCTTGATATGGGTCCTATGGGCTCCTGCCGATAAGATTGAGGAGCAGGTCATTTGAAGACCCTTAGCGAACAATGCTGCCTCAGTCCCAGCTATCAGGCCATCTAACTACAGACCACATGTGGGTTAGCCACACACAGGTAATCAGCCTTGACAGAATGGGACAAGCTCCTCTTCCAGAAGTATAAACCAGCATCTACACCATATAAAAGTATTCCTGCTATAAGTCAGGGACAGAAACTTGTAAAAAACAGAATACATTTTATGAGCAGAGACAGTTCTGTATGCCACATCAAGCACTGTCAAGCAAACATTTCCCTTCATCCTCCTTGCATAAGCGCAGAGACTCTCTGTCAAACCGGTTGGTGTTGAAATCACTGTTCATTGTGGTACCAGTTGCCATGGATACACTCAGGTGTTGCTCACAAGCCAAAGCTGTAGAATATGAAAGCCAAAGCACTCGCAAATCCTTCTCCATACCACAGTGTGTCAATAATTAGGAATGCACTGTCTAAACTAAAGCATTGTTTCTCTGCCAAAGAAAAGAGAAAAAAGTTACAAATATACAAATAAGCTGATACTGCCTCTGGGCACTGCCACCTAAGAATGGTGAAAGAAAAGGAACTGAAGAGAAACAAGAGTTGAGCATGATATAATGACACCTTGGTATCTCTCCAGTCAGCTTAATGTTGTCTAAAGCCTTTTGCTGCAATGCATGGGGAGGTGTATACCAATGCACTGCTGAGGACTGACTAAAGCTGAAGCTTCTGTAAGACAAAGTCAGAGCTCCTGAGAAGACCAGCTGCCATCAACAGTTGGATTTCTTTGAACCAGCACTAAGCTCTCAGACAGCAGGAAATATCCTCTTGACGTCTTTGATCTGGACCCATTAGTGTACTATTCAAAGTAGAAAATCAAATAGCAAAATAATCTCTCAAGGGCCTGACAATAGCATCTGATCCTCATGGACAAAAGCTTCAAAACCAAACTTTTGTTTCCCACTGTTCATCTGTCACCAAGTATGATTTTTATTACTTTGGCCCCGAGCCTAGAATGTGGCAAGCCGCCATTTTCAGACAGCCAGGGACTATCTAAAACTCATTTGGTGTATGTGTCACTATCTTTACATGTCATACTTTTAAGAAGACATTGCCATGTCAGAGAGACATTCTGACATGAAGCACTAACAGCTCAAACGTCTTAAACCACAAATCAAATTTTAGGATCAGATATGCAGACATGAAAAGTTCTTAACAAACCTAATGTGAGACAAGACAATAGCTAGCCTGTTGTCTCTCTTCCTTCTCTGGCTCTTCCCTTCGAATATTGCGGTATCGCAGAACAGACAAATGCAGAATGGGGCAAACGGATGCGGCATAAGTGGTGAGGCCACTGCGGAATTTGGCGGTACTGAAAAAGGTCCTCCTGAGAGCTTTAATGTGTGCGGCGATGAGCCACAGCCGGATTTACTTCCCTAAGATGCAAGGCCTTGTTGCAAGCCACAACAATGAGCATCTTTGTCAAGCAGGAATATTACCATTTCACATTACTGTAAATGACAGGAGAGTGCACTGGAGTAAATATCCCATTTAATGAGCTCCAGGTATGTCCTTGTCAGCAAACAAAAAACTAATTTAAACATCTGCGTATCTGAACTTGTGTATCCTTCAGAGTTTGGGATGCTAATCAGAGTGGGGGTTTTTTTTTTTTGTTTGTTTTTTGTTTTAAATCATTGTCTTTTAAAGTCCTCACAATTATAATTAATTTGAATTTAGGAGAATATTTTTAATCTGTTACAGTTCTATTTGTTTTAAAAAATAAACATAAAGCAGGTCTTAAGATAGATAAATCATTTACTTTTGATGGGAAGCCTTCCTAGTCCGAAGATTTATGTACATAGTGATTAACAGATGATAAAAAAAAAATAAAAAAAAAAAAACTTGAGGAAAAAAAGAAGAAAAGTTGTTTTGAGATCATTTTCCAAATACGCAAAGGAATACAGTGCACGGCCAGGAAAGAATCATTCTCATCTGCACAAACAAAACAACAAGTAGATCACCAGACTCATGGAAGTGTTTAATTCTGGTACAAATGCAGTCTGAATATCTAAAAATGTATTTAAGTGAACAGGCCAGAGACATAGAGAAGCAACTTTACCCTCTTTCTGCCAAATTACAGCTCAACCTGCACTTGACCCCTCTGTCACCCGATGTGAGTGCCTTCATTTTCCAACGGAACAGGTTGGTTGAGGATTATCTGACCCTGACTTGTAGAACTTGGCCCCCTCACTTGGCAAGTGCTCACTCGTCCTGATGTCATGAATCTAATTGCTTGTGCTGCGTGGGCTGTGAGGTTTAATACAAGGTACACTGTTGATTGTGTGCATAGGCTTGTGTATTTATGTGTGCAAATATGTCATCGGGAGCCAAGCTAACACATGCCTTCAGCAGCACACACACACACACACTCATGTCTTCACCCGCCACAACCTATCATTACCACTGTCACGTAGCTGCCTCTACAGCGGGCCTCACAAGCCCTGACAGCCACCAGCACACACACCTGGAGGGCCAAACACAAGTTCCCAGTGCTGTGCTTCGTAAACACTGCCTTTAAACAGACACACAGGGATATAAACAGACACACACACCTATTCATGTCCTGTTGCCTCAGCTTCCACCTTGTAAAGTATGTCTCACCTTTCTATCTCACAACCCGCAAATTCTTTAGTGCCATTTAATTTATTTTCTTTGTTTTCATTTCCACACTAGCTGTGCGAAACAGTCCACAACCTGCAGATTCTGGTTGGCAGTTCCTTCAGGCAGCCCCAGGTAATGTGTGGAAAACAAAAGGCTATGATATTTAAGGGAAAAAAAATACAGAGAAATGGCATTTAATACGTTTAATCGAGCCACTTAACAGAGGAAAGGAGCTTTCTAATACAGTCTGAAGTAGGAGGTTATGATTCTAGGAGCTGAAATAACTGTAATTTCCTCTCCTTGTAGGTCTCTTCTGTTATATTTCCTTGAACAAGGTCAACTTGTGATTATATGCAGCTACAATCCCAAAGTAAATGTAGCTGACAATGCACACCTTACCCCACTCACCTGTCACACACAAGAAGCTTTACAAAGGGTGTCACTGTGACAGGCACAAGGAGCACTTTTGACAGCATGCTGGTTAAAGGGGGCTCAGTGCAAACACACCCTTCAGTCAGGGTTAATCAAAGGAACAATAGAAGACCTCAGGAAGGTGCTACCCTAACAGAAGTGTTTGAAAAAGGCATGAATCAGAGTAGTGTTTGCCCTCATTTGTCCTTTGTCATGTTACAAGGGTTGTCTTGGGCCTATGCTTGTTCTGCAGCGTGTTCCATTCAGGGATAGCTTAGTGTGCAGCAGCTTGCACTGATATGTGTCTTCAAAGGAAATCTGAAACTTTAAACTGACAGACTTCAGAGACGAACTGTGCAGATAGAAAATCCTTGAAAAAACATCACCAAAAGCAGATTACCGAGGACCATTCTCTTGCGATGAACTAAAAATACCAAAGTTTTTTGAGCATATTCTAGCACTTTGCGTAATATTTGGCTTTTCTACAGGAACTTAAGTCTCCTTTCTTGAAGCCCACTTCCACAGTAAAAGGGGATATGAAGATGAGAGCATATTATTTAGCCCAAACATCTTCTGCATGTACTCTTCATTCATTCTTTTTCTATACTGCTTAGTCCAATTCAGGGTCACGGCGAACCTAGAGCCTATCCCAGCAATTAGTAGGCCAGAGGCAGGATACACCCTGGACAGGTTGCCAGTCATGTACTCTTCTACAAAGAAAAGATTTGTGATTAATCATTACTGTCAACTGAAGATCCTGTAGGAAACACTTCAAATTTGGTCTTGAGCAAAAGCTAGGCTTTCCTCTTTTTTTCTACATTATATCTTGGCCTACATCTGTGCATGTGCTGGTTGTATGTGTATATATAATGTTATGAATGACCTCATCAAACCCTTAAATACACACTGGAGGGGTCTGGGCAACATCAGGTCCGAATTTTGTCACAGAGCCCCAACAGCGTTTCCCTGCTTCATTTACATACAACAATATACACATCCACAGCCCACTCGCAAAAACACTTAAACAAACAATTCATGGCATGCTAAACTTAATCTTTGTCAGAGAATAAGTGCATGGAAGTGCAAGAGTTGGCACCATGATTTTGTTGCTCCAAAAAAGTCATGATTTTAAATCTTTTCTGCTGGATGGGGGATTCCACTTTGCTGATGCCACAGTCTCAGTATGTGACTGCTGTGAGAAGTATGCAGAGCTGTCTCCAAGTTAAAACACTGGGAAAAGATCCAGCCTTAGGATATATGTGTATGTGTGTGTTGTGTATGCGCAGACGGCTCAGGCATGATCAAACAAAGAACACCCAGGTACAGTATGCCATCTGTACTCCCCCATGCCCCAAAAAAATGTACTCTATCCCGCCTGCAGTCTCCACGAGTCTTTGCACTACATGAGGTATCAAAATGAAAGAGTCCTTGTCTAAGAGGCTAATCCTTTAGTGATTAGTCAACGCGTCTTGATTAAAAGCCCACAATGCTGCCACGCCCCCATCCTTTAACTCCTCTCAGTGGAAATGGCAGCTCACAGGTGTCCCCACAATACATGTCTCATTGCGAAAAAATGGGCTGTGGGAAGTGGGCCAGGGCTGACTTTCACATGAGACAGAGGAAAGAGACAGAAGAAATCACTCACAAAAGGCTGGGATGCCTGCACAGTCCTATCTGCATCTTTATTTTGCCTCTTTAAATTTAATTTTTCATGTACAACCAGTTCCACACACAAGCTTACTAGACTTTTTCCTTTCTTGATATAAGCAAAAGAAGTCAACAAAAGGGAGAATGAATGAGCTAAATAAATACACACTGTATATTTTTGATAGATTATGCCTTCATCAGTGAGTGTTTTCTGTAAACACCCATCTGGAATTGAACGGAGTGAAAGAAGAGAGAGGTATTTTACCTAATCAGCCTCATACACCCTCACTTTCCATCAACATAAATACCTCATCCCAGGGCTATTCCCATGCCCGAGCATGTCACGACTGACATTTTGTGACTGATGACACTGTACATAATTTTAATGTTTAGAATCTTCAGCACAATTGTAGTCACCAGCAAATACTCTTGATCAAGTCAATGAGGGTTTTAAATGGTGGGCATTTAAAAAAAAAGAGGCATTTTTTAAGTTGTTTCTTTCAGCCTCTCCAATAGAAGCCGGATTTTATGTGATTACTGTTCAGCTTTGCGTAATTAACAGACTTAGTTCCTCCATTGTCATTGTGAGTTTAAGCCATTTTTCTTAATCTGCTCCTAGTTAACCCATGGCAGCAGGAAATGACCTGTGGACCTGGGGACAGACTACTGTACTTCCCCAATCACATCCATCGTGTGCCTAACCTTGACTGAAAGCTTGAAAAGGGAGGGGGTATATCTCTGGAGTCCGGACACAGAGAGGAATCACTTACCACTTCCCCCAAGAGACCCCTGTGGAGTTATACAGAGGGGGGATTCAAATAACAATGACGAAAAGGAGGGGCTGAATGTTTCCTGAGATCACATGTTGTTAGGAAGACCACATCACTTGCTAACCAGGCAGTCAGGCCGGCTGTACGCAGAGGTCCACAGGGTGAGAACACACATGGTTTCAGTTTGGCTCCATGTAGGACTTGGAGGAAAGAAGGGGCCTGGTAGCAGGAACCCTCCAATTCTCACTTCCTGCTTCTGCTGGAAATGTGATCCATTCGACTGCCGTCCCCATCAACACAGGGCATAGTGTTCACCCAGCAGCTGAGGGGATTGCATGTCAAGGCGCGGGGCAACACATCACACAGAATCAGCCTGTCAGCACCCTGAAATCCAGGCGGGTGTTTCCATAATGAGATGGTGGGGACACAGCTGAGACAATCCCATGCAATCATGCTGTCAATCGCCCTGTTCTTTGGAGGCAGGTTAGATGATATTTCTTCTTTTCTACAGGAAACATTTTTCAAATAGACTGGCTGATAGTTAAATGACGTTAGGCTAAGTGGAAAAGGCAAAAGAAAAGGAGTGACTTCCTCTGATTTTGTACATAGAAACTTTTTGTTTGTGTAAAAGACTGGATATACATGGATGACACATGGTTTGAGGCCATGATTATAGGCTTAAGCAACTCCCTGATTTACCTTTACTATCTGAAAGCAAGCCCAATGTTGCTTAAACTTCTTCTGAATGAAAGACCTCTAGCTGACCTCACTGTCCCTTCTTAACAGTGAAAGATGACTCAACTGAAAAAAAAAAAACAAGTATACGCACTATGTGCATAAAGCCACAGAAAGAGCCTCCATGAAACCAATTAAATAATTTCAAAAATGAAAAAAAAAAATGCAAAAGGCTAAAGCTAGTTTGTCCCTTATGGGCTCCAGCTAAAAAATGCCAATAAAAATGGCCCAGGGCAAGGAGAAAGAAAAGTTGGGATATAAACAGATTGACCTAAGCTAATGAAAACTCAAAGATTATTTTTTATTATTCAGTTTTTTTAAGTTATTGTTATTATTTTGCATATCTTAGGTTTTGGACACTAATTGTAACAGGCTGAGTAATAAAAGAGACAGCTGCAGGAAAATACTGGACACATTGCAAGATAATAAACCTCCTTTTTTTTTTTTTTAGAAATGACAATAGATTCATGGAGTTGTGTGAATGCTGTTGTGTGCCTTGTATATTACCAAGGCCTGAGCTCCATTGTTTATGCTCTGCTGTGTCTGGACCAGCAGGACCCTTAACTAAATTCTTGCCTCAGCATGCAGAAAGTTTTAACAGTGTTGTTGCAGGAGGAGGAGAAGGAATGATTACATTATAAAAGTACAGCCCACCATATGTCCTACAGAGAGCCTAAACCACACAATGACACAGAATAAAACCCATCCTGGGCTTCAGCAGTGCTTCTGCTCCTCACAAGCTGCCGCAGCCTCACCATGGCTTTGGCTTATCCATTCACCTGGAATTATTTTCCTTAGCTGGTGGAAAATGAGTAAGACAGTCACCACTAGGGAGAATAAGTCTTTCAGAAAGTGTCCAGTCATCCTGCCCGATCATAGAAAAGTTTAAAGTCCAAACAAAAGCATCAGTATCATTCTTTTATTCATTCATGCCCACATTTCTCCCTTCGACTAACTTTCACTTTCTTGATGACACTATCGAACAAGAAAGTGAGACTGTGGCGGAAGAACTAGCATAGAAAAGCATATTTAAATTTAGCTTTTACAGTGTGGACACATATAAACTCAGAGATGGCTTCCAGTACCTCGATCAGAACCTCAAGCTCTTTCCACCACGTTTTCATTTCTCCTTCTCTGTACTCTTCTTGTGTCTTATAACAAGATGGAGCATGTTCACTGTAAACCTCTTGGGGGGTGGGGTGAAAGGGATTGGGAGATTAAATTTATTTTGAATTCCTTCCCCTTAATATGGCAATTACCCCCACCCTTCCCTCTCCTTCTCCTTTTTGAGCAGCACAGCGTGAAGTCTGTTCCAAAGCACATCTCGTTTATGTTTTGTACACAGAAAGCATTTCTTTCACCCCCAGCTGAATCTCAAACTTCACAGCAGAAATGGCCTGCCACTCATTCAACTTAAGGTGGATTAGATGTATGTGTACAGCTGAAGCTTGAGAGCAAAGAAAGCATTCCTTCATTTAAGATGGATAAGAAAAAGGTGGCTATTTGTCAGTGTCTGTATTTAGCTCTGCATGCTTGGATAATAGTGAAGCCAGAACACAAAAAACTACTGACCTTAACCAAAGTTACTTTTGAGGAACAGTACAATTTTTCTTTAATATGAAAACTTATCATTTACAGCTGACTGAAAAGTCTACAGACAAGGACGTCTTGTGAAACACATTTTCCTGATTTATATACAAGCAAATGGCCTACAGCTTTAAAACTATAATTCTAAGGATTACTATACCAAAGCATTTTGCAGAGTCATAATCCTGGTCATTTGTGTCTAAGCTTGGTAAGCAGATCAGAAACTGTGTACTTGTGCTTTTCCTGTGCAGGATGTTTTTTTTTTTTTTTTTTTTTTTTTTTTGCATCCACAATAAAGTTCAGGAATGCTAAGGTCAACACAATACAATGTTTCAGTTGCAAAAATGTCTGATTGTTACGTTCAAAATCCCTGATCTAAACCGCTTGTGTAACAAAACGAGCTGGGGATGTGAAATTTCGCTCAGTTTCTGCTCTACTATTTAGAAGGTTTGACTCTAACCCCTCAGAGGCAACAAAGACAGTTCTTTAGGAAATGAATCCCTCCTTTCTCTTCTTGGAGGACCAGTCACAACCCCCCTTTTCACTGCATTTTCACACATTCCATGCATCCAAAATGGTCTCGTTTTCTATCAGCTAAGCCTCTTAATTGACCGCTCTATGCAAGGAGGGATTAGCTGATAAGAGGGGGCAAAGAAAGAGAGGGAAAGCAAAACACAAAGAGGAAGTAAACGGTCAGTTAGGGGTGGCAAGACACCAAAGGATTACCCCTGTCATCTGTTCTGTGATAAAAATACATCTTCAGATGTGTGCTAAGAAGGGGGAAAGTCTTTGTGAAGCATCCAAGAAAAATGTGCACTATCAGGCACTTTGGAGGCACCCTCTCTCCAGGAGAGAACAGAGGAAGGCCCCCACAGTGAGGATCCAGTGTTTCTTTCACCAGAAGCCACAGCTGAGACACTCTCAATGCCTAAAAGTCTTTTCATACGTCTAACTTCAATGATCTCACACAATGGCTGACATATAACTCTTTTGCTCTCTTCTTATGTTACAAAGCAACCCATGGCTAAACAATCTAGGGCTAAACATTTTGTGATGACATTGTGCCTTGATTTTCTAATCTGTTCCATCCATTATTTGGTGAGTTGCAAGTACAGTATATGATTTTCAGTAAAATCATGGAAAGTAAGGATGTGAAAAGTTACATGTTGTTGTGAAATCTCCAAACTCTTTCCCACAAAGTGGTAGAGCAACTACAGCAAGTACAAGAGGGACTGATATTGTCTTTAGCCTATGAGTACACACACACACACACACACCATCTCACACAGTAAGAGGGTGCCAGCTGCACTGACGCAGGTGGAGTCCAAGTATCAAGCCAGTACAGGCCTTTATAATCATGCTAGATTTATAGGTGTGGTGCCTTGCCTTCTATATTTAATTACAGATTTTTACAATGATAACATGTTAAGTGAAATGTAATACAAGAACGTTAGAACTACTGCTCTGACCCAGACATTGCAGCACACATAGCCCTACCTTTTAATTTCACCATATAAGGTTTCAGCAAAAAGGACAGATATGCTTCCTGCTTAGGGGTGAACAGGTAATGTCACTCACAGAAAAGCAGACAGAAGAGAGTTTTTGTCCTCTCATATTCAGGTTTATCACTCCACGTCTCACTCTGTCCTCCTGTACCCATTCCTGAAAGGTGCACATTTGTGTTATCTTGTATTTGACAAACAAAGAAGCCATTGAGTGCCTTGTCTTCTCACATTATTTAATTAGGTTAAAACAAATAAAAAATAGCCAACTCTCACTCTAGGGAAATTCCACCTGGGGATGACAGGGCCTGCAGAACAGTAGGAGGGGCTGGGTGAGGGTGATGCAGAGGGGAAGGAGGAGGGGGAAAGCTGAGCTCCATCTCTTTTTGACAGATTGGTACAGACATGGGAAACTTTACATGCTGTTTATTTGACCATCCTTTCCGTATACAGGTATCATATTAAAAACCACAAGTGTTGGGAGAAGTGTCAGAAGAAAGGGGTCCTTCCTTTCCTCAGCATCAGCCGAGTCGTTCAAGCAGGATTTATGCCGCACAAAGGTCGCAACAGGGAGAGAGAAATACGCACTTTCATGTGTCCCACACCAATTCCGTCTGTCGCAAAGACAAACACGCACAACCACACAGCCTTATGCGCACACACATTTTATGTATCTACTCCAGCACATCTGTCAGCTGCTGCTATAATCTTCACTGACACCTGGTGATCAGCAAACAATTATAAAGCCATCAAGCGAGCAAATACTGCTGGTGTTGAAACTATGAAAAAAGGCCATAAGGTGAAACTGATGACAGATTTTTGCTGTAAACAAGATGCACCATTTATACTCAAGTACAAAACTTTTAAATAAACAGTATTGGTGATAATAAAAAAAAACTCTGGCTTGTACTTTATGTTCTAAATGCATCACCATTTTAAATGTTGCAATAGACTTTTAAGAATAAAAACGTGTGATATCTGTCAGCAGTATTAAATATCCCATTACATCCAGTTGTTGAGATCTGAGAAAACGTAGGCTCCACATGTACCTCACATTTGCTAAGCAGATGTCTTGATTGACGCTCACTAAAAAAAGCCTGTTGTTCCTCCCAACATGACGGGACATAAAAGTTCATAAAAACCACTGTGTGCTGAGCAATAAACTGTTTTGTTTTCAAACAATGACAAGGCCCGACCTCGTGCATGCTTCTTGCATGATTCGACACACAGGACATCGAGCCGTGTGGTGCATGCATTACATATGCTGGGCTCAGTCCAAGATGATTAGTACAGAAAAGTAAAGCCCACCCGTGTTTGAACACATATAAACCCTGGCTATCCAATCACATATCATAGATCAGACTATTTATGGGACTACCTGTAAAGACCAGAGGCAAAGGCTCAACCACATGTTTTACTGCTCTGTTTGAATAATCAGGTACAAGTAAAACAAACAGCTACAGAAGGGATGTTTAACAAAAAGCTCAGGATCCAACTCTGGGTAATAAGTGTTCATTAGTTTTAATAGCCTGGCTCCTGGACCAAATGAAATGAAGACCAGGAGACCACATCCAGCTAATGTAAATAAACCAAAAATCTCCTCTACTGTCTGTCTTGACAAATCTCACTCACATTCTTCAACAGCTTGCATAAGAGCAAAGCAGGAACTGAAAGATTAAGCTGTTCTGACTAAGAAGCATAGTTTGTGCTGTGGTGTAATTATGAAAGAAAGTATGTTTAGCTGCTGTGTGAATCTTGAGAAAGAGGGAGCAAAACATGACACAATGGAGTGTTAAAAAGCTAAAAAACAAAACAAAAAGAAACAATTACACTACAGGATACAGGCATTAAACTTCAAACACTCTAAAAGCACAAAAGCATCTGGATTTTTCCCCCTAGTTTTAACAGATCGCAGTGTTAAAACAATATGTGTGGAACTCAGGTCAAAGATTGTTTAACCTTCAATAAAACCTTTGAAAAACATATCTCCCAGTACTCCCTGTCTGTGTCTAAAGTCTATATTAGTCGCTGTTGTAGTTGCTAGCAGCACATCTTGATTCCACCTGAGCTCGGAGAGAAGCGGTGAAGCAGGCCCAGTGGTCCAGATGCCCCACCCCCCCCAACACAAGCCTGAACATAAACATGGCTTGGGTCTGGTTGAAGAGGGAGAGACCCCGTTTATTTATGGACATGTCTGGGTCTGGGACACAATTATAGAAAGATAGATAGAGGAGATGAAGGACAAAGGAAATGGGCAGAGGAGCCATGCATTCAAACTTGCGGATGGCTTCCAGTATGGTCAGCCTGTGTGATCTGGCCCACCTACACAGAAGCTGAATATTACTGTGTGAGTGTGTGCAAGGTTAAAAGTGCATATTCCAACATCCTGCTCTTCCTTATCTACAGATTCAGTCCAATGTACAAACAATAAAGCAAAATAATATTTTTAAAAAGGAACAGGAAATGCAACAACACA
Organism: Melanotaenia boesemani; assembly: GCF_017639745.1. Classification (NCBI taxonomy): domain Eukaryota; kingdom Metazoa; phylum Chordata; class Actinopteri; order Atheriniformes; family Melanotaeniidae; genus Melanotaenia; species Melanotaenia boesemani. Next base: position 26,077,419 of record NC_055683.1, on the reverse strand, counting down.
TTTATTTGGAGAAGTAATTGAACTCTCAGTGACGTCAAATGCACTACAAAAAGGGGGGAAAAAAAAAAAAAAAAAAAGCCAATGTAGCCAGAAGTATTGGCTGCCAGGCGGCAAAAGTAGAGCAAGGGTGTGAAGCCGGGGAATTCAAAGAATTTTCCTGTGTGCTTACCGGTAAAAGCCAAGCCCATTGTAGGATTATGAAAGTATGGCTGAACTAGGTCTTTTTCATCTATGCTGCACTCTCCTCAACTATATCGGTTCAATCAACATTTTTATAATATGACTTTACAGCTTAATAACCTGGCTACAGAAACCAGACATCATAAGGTGTTTTTTATGACCCTCGTAGCTCCTTTATGACCTGGCCAAATGTCATTGTTTCACTGTACAGCAGAGGTGAAGGATGTCAGTAATTCTTGCGAAAATAAGCATGATCATTATGTTGGTGCCATAATCACTGCCCAACATTGACTTGTAGGATTGTGTTTAAAATGAAGAAGTCTCGATCACTGGTTCCAGCATACTGAAAGGCCTAGGCAAAGGTACACACTGGGCCAGCTTATATCAGAAGGTTTTTTACACTTTTTCTAAGTGGCAAAGAAGATTTGGGGTGATTAATGTCACTGTGACCAGTGTTTGCCATTGTTCTGACCCAATGCAAATGCTCTTTGCTTGTCTCGCCTCAGCATCATTGCAACACTGCAGAGTGCAATAAAACTAAGGTTAGGTGATTAGCACGGTGGCCTGACACAGCGTGCACTTATTCACTGACTGAAAAAGAAACATTACACAATCACACCAAACATCTGAGCAGCTTCAGCTAATTAGGACCATGCTGCTTTTTAAATGACCGTTTATACCCCGACTTTTAAATTAATGCTGACCCTGGAGCTCCCTCTAAATAAGCCAAGTCAAAGACAGAATGACAGAGACGGAAAAGTAGCGGTGGGAGGAAGGAGAGAAAAATGATTTTGCCTTTCAGTGCCCCACTACAAAGATCCTTTTCATCAAAACATGTTTAAATTTTAAAAATTGCTGATCAGAAACTAAGTTTATCTCTGGGATGGTGTTCATTACTTTCATAAACTTCTGCTACATGTGATTACCTGAAGCTATTTTGGTAAATAAAGCTTTTTAGACATAAAGATTATCAAACATGCTGGACTGGTCCAATTGTTTGATCCTCCTGATTCAACAAATGGGTGAAAGTGAGCTACAGAAAGGGAAGTTTAAACCTCTCAATCAGTACCATGTGGTGCTTTATTAGTGCACTGCTGCCATTCCTGTTGCCTTGGCAGCCATGAAGGACACAGAGACCCAGGGGGCAGAGGGACTGGCCATCGCTTTCACATCATTAAAGTCGATAAGCTGGCAGCTGGGAGGAGGAAAGCTGTAGCCACCAGGTCCCAGACCACCTCACTCACATTTTCCAAAATGTTTTCACAATCTGCTCTCTGCCACTCCTCTCTGGTTTGAGCAGACTCCAGAGCTCAGGCCAGTTGGTCTGATGCATGGCGCCACAGTTGTGGGAGGACTGAAAAAGTCCAGTCTCACCTGAGCGTCCTTAATCTTGTTAGCAAGCCCACCTGGCTCTCTCATACCTCTCAGTAATGCTTTAAGATGAATTCATTTTGCATCAGTACCTCCACACACCTCCCTGACTCTAGAAACTTATTTAAAACAAATTAACAGAAAGCTGTCACCATTAAAAGTCATGCATAAACTATAGGACACAGGGTTTGGATTTAAAGTTGCTACTGTTACAGATTTGGGGATTCACAAAGAAGGCAAATGGACAGAGAGAAACTGAGACAGATGTCTGGAAAGGGATAGGCTGGCAGATTTTACAGTCAAGGAGTAAACGAATGAAGGAATACACACAAACATCTGTGCACAACCTCACAAAAACTCTTCTCCTTGAACCACAATGAGAACCAAGCTCACACCAGCCATGCACCACTGCTAACCTGTTCTTTGTGGTCATAGGCTGGCAGCTGCATGTACATACTACTGAAACTAACAGTCAGGCTCTGTACAGATGTTCAGCACCAACACACATGCACCCCATTTAGGCTGCTGCTGATTGAAAGCTGCATCACCCGTTAAGGGTAGCAGCAGATGTGTAAGATATAGATTTCCCCAGTTTTCTAATTGCCTATGTTACTGTGGAGGTGACCTGGTGAAAAGATTTTAAAAACGTGCATGTCGCACACTAAGAAAGGCCTTTAAAGGAGCTGCTGCTGCTAACGGCACCCTGTTAACATCAACTGCTGGGAACAAAGACGCAGAGCAATAATAAATGCTTAAAGGAACGCTTTCTATGTAACACTTTCCTGCACAGCTGCAAAATGCTGTTAATGCCAGAGCCATCATTCAGAGGTTTAAGCTCTGAAAAATGCAGCTAATGAACAAATGTTTTCCTAGAGCTTTGTCCGCCTACAAAGTACAGAAAGACAGCGAAGTCCAGAATTAATGATTAACTTGGACAGTAGACAGAGGTTTACCTGAACCAGAGTTGATAAACATGCACTTAAAAATATCCTACAGACTTCCTCCTCTGTATCTCTACTAAAGCTCCACCTTAACTTGTCTCATGTTGTCTGCCATTAACAGCTCGGGGGAAAAACATGGCTGTTTTCTGAGAACGATTGCCTGTCTGCTCTGAACGCGCCTGGTCAGGTTCTCAGCTCAGCTAACCTGCAGTAGCTGTTATCAAAAGCTGCAGACAAATTTCAATGATTGATTATTCCGAAGAGATGAGTAATTTTGAAGAGATGGGATAAGATAAGCACCTGGGAGCAGTGTGGCAATGTGTTGTGGATTAATGGCTGTTATGAATACGGATGCAGTTGATGCAGGTCTCTACAAAGACCTGCGAGGAAATATTCCATGAGAATACACAGCCACAGCCAACAGCTCTGATAACCCTAAATGTTGGTTAGAAAGTAGACAGTAGATAAGAAGGTTTTAGAAGAGCGGTTATGCAGGAGGCTGTCTGTGTGCATATAACTTTGTTGCCCTTTTTCAAGGTGGGTCAAGTTCCCTGGTTGACAAGAAGTGATTAGTTGTAGATATGGACAACTTGACATGCACTTGTCCCAGAGCAAAGGGTGTGGTTGTACATTTAAAATACACAAACTGTGCATGAATGCATGTGACCAACACCAATAAATACCGTAATGCACACGAGCTCATTTGAAATACAATGTGGATACATGAACATGAGAGTGCATTAAAGCAGGGTTGCAAAATGACTCGCCCACGAGTACAACTTTTCCTCAACAAACTATCCCATAATCCCCAACTGACATGAACATGATTAACCACATACAATCTGATCTGTTGGGGGTTATTAGATCAACTTCTAAAAACTTGCAAAGTAAACACACCATGTGAAAACACAAAACTTGGCTGAAAAGAGTTGAGTCAGGAGTGGATGAAACAAGACTGCTATGTTTTAATGATATCTATACACACTACTCCTTTTTTAGTAGTTTTTATTCAGAAAGTTTGACTTTCTTTTAACTTATTTCTTTTCTAAATCTGGGAAATAACGATAATGATAGAACTGACACACATTACAAGACATCTGTGGGAACTGTGTATTAAGCAACCTGACATTGTACTTGTGTCATCGCTAGCGCCTAACCATAACCTGCCAAAACCGTTCCTAAGCCAAGTCATTTTAATCTTTTATTCATTCTATCTGAATGCTCAGAGGAGTGTAAAAAAGTGTGCAAACACAAAATAATTTCTTTATTTCTCAACTTCTTTTGAACAGTGTAAACTGTTGGATAGGTGACTCTATGTTCATCTGCATATCAACTTATAACGCTGGGAAAGGTTCAAGACAGACAGATGTACAAAGTGAACAGTTGGCTTTATTGGTTTTATCTGTGTCGGTACACACACAGGCGCACGGCCACTTTGATCTTCAAAGAGGGATGAGTTAAAATGAGGGGCAATAAGAAGATAATAATGCCAATCTACATCCATTACTGCATGGATCACAGGGTTACTACAACATCTAAAGCTGAGCTTTTGTTCAAAAGGGGAAGCCAAGTTCTGTGTTACCACAGTGCCATCTAGTGGCCATAGTAAAGATTGACTATTTATGTACTTCAAGCGTGGTATGTACTGTTTGTAAATTTAATAGCAACTTAATTTTTAAAACCACTATAAAAATTAAAGCAATTAGTGGAGGAGGTCTCATAGAAAAAGTACAAACACAAACAGATTATGGGTTAAAGTGAATCAAATATCTTTCTGTGAAAAGTTAAATACATGGACAAATGCCTATCACTGCATTTCAACATCACTGTGATTATAGGTTAACAGTAAAAACAAGGCCTCTTTTGTGATACACTTATAAACTATAATTAGCAACTTGGGCTGCATGATGGTGCAGTGACTGTTACCTCACAGCATGGCTGGAATACTAGCCCAGATCTCTTCGCATGTGGTTCTTACTATAATTTTCTTCCCACAGTCCCAAGACATGCATGTTAGGTCAAGTGATTATTGTAATAAAATAATATATTATAGAGAATGGATAGAGGAATGGGACCTGGTGGCTCAAAGCATAGCCCTAGAAAAGGATCAAATTGTGACCTCTAGTGGCAAATAGAAGAAACTACATCAGCATTCAAACCATGACAAGTATTAAGATATTTTAGAAATCTATCTAACTTTTGACTGGTTCAGTTATAGCCCTAGTTGAGTTGACCTAGTTAGCTCAACCCCCAAATACACTTGGACAGATAATATCAGCACTTTTAACATATGCTTACCTGGAAATGCATTATCAGATATATGATCATAAGAAGTATTTGCATTCGTGGTTCAACTATAGTAGGAAACTAAGTATAAAACCTGTTATACAGCAGTTAAATAGAAATAAGTAGGTTTGAATAGTGTTTCAAGGTAGGAACTTTATGAATTTTTTCTATCATGTGAACATTCGCATGATAACCTGAAATTTGTAACCAAATGACCAATCTTCCTGAAGACCCTTATAAACGTGCTCATTGTACATTGTTATGATACAGTTAATATAACTGTAAATAATTTAATATCAGATTACATTTACAATTTTAAAAACAAACAGTGATTAAATTTAATTTATGTCCATTAAATATGTCATTATAATACGAACACTAAGCAGCCAAATACAAAAAAAATGAAGAATACGCACTACGAAAGCAGTTGCATCCATTGTCCACAAGAGGGCAGCAGAGTTTAAGAAATACATGTAATTGATGTCAAGTGAGAAATAAAGTTCATACATCATTGCTCTTTCTCTCTGCTATCCCTTTGTAAAGAAAAAAAATGCAAGTATTAAACCTTAAAACTATAAAAAGAAAATATATTTTGAAAAATGAAAGATACAAGTACAAATATTTGACTTCCCTGCTTTGTTTTGCACAGGTTGTCAAATGATTGAAGTTGCTGTCATGTCAATGCTTACTAAAACATTTTGATTACATTGTATCTGACCAATCATGCCCCTTGGTCTGGGACAATGAAAGCCATTTTCCATCCCCTCAATAGCTGTGTATTTCCACATAGCTTTACAATGTAATACATAGACCTACTTGGACATCCTTAACTATGAGCATCTGCTTCTTAATCAGTAAGGTTTATGTGACACAATAGTTTGACCCTTGAAATGTCAGGGCAAGCACAGGTATTCAACAATCTACCTTAATTATACTTTTTATTATAAATAACTGTGACCTGGCCTTATTCAGACTGCAAAAAAACTAAACATATATAACATGTGGTGAAACTAGTTTTCAGAATGCCGCAGATTTCCCTCACAGGCAAAGGACTTAAAGCTCACATAAACAATCGTCTGAGGAACCTTGGTGGTCTGCTGTGTCCCTGGGAGGTCACGCAGGAAATTTCATGCTCCTCTTAACGTAAATGTCTCCTTTATACTCCCCACTGAGAGTGAAATAAAAGGAAGGGGAAATAAAGAGTGAACTGAATGAAGATGGCTTACTTACGTAGGTGTGACTGGCTGAAAGGCAGTGAGGCTGCCATGGTGATCCACGGGGTAAAGCAAAGGCCAAACGCGGTCACAGGTTCGGTGGAATGTGACATTTATGAGAGCAAAACACAAAGGGAGGAATTTTCCCTCCAAAATCAGAGCAAGAAAAGAACAAGTGAGCTCAGATTTGAGAGAAATGTCTGGAGTGACACGATAATGGCTTTACATGCATTACAGTCTTCCAATCTTAGTATAAGAGATGTAAAGTTTTTTAAGCATGTCACAACTCAACTTCTGCAGAGCTGTAGTGTCTGTGTAGCGAACTGGCTGATGTGTAACTGCAGCCTTACTGAGGCAGATTCTGAATGGAGTGCTGTCTGCCCATGTCTGAGCTGACAGAGCTGCCCCTGTGCTGTACTGTGTGTTCTTACTGTTTGCTTTTTGGTTTGTACACTTGCATTGGGCCATGTATGGGAGGAAGAACCTGTCCTCATCGTTGTATGGTTTTCTCTGTACAGTTCAGTCTGGCTGTGGTCACACAGGAGGTAAAATAACAGAAAGGATAGAGCCAATAAAACCCAAACTTATGGCTTGATTTTGTCATTAGCATAAGGATGGAGTAAAATGGCAGTTAAATATGTGGAGATATCTGAACAGCAGGTGCAGGAACAGGAGAGCTTTATCAAAGAGTGCATGTTTCAAGTATCGGGCCCAGAGGCATGACTCTGAAGAACCCTCACTCATGTTCACTTCCTCTTAAGCTTCTTGCCACACTCACACTAAAGCATAGGCTGCCTGTCTCTCTCAGCCTCCCACTTCCTGATAATTCCCAAACCGGGATAACACCCCCCTGATCCAAATATACACACACTAGTGATCCTAAGTTGTGGTTTCCCAGTAGGAAATCAGCAGTCTGCTGTCATTACTGACCAGCAGTTACCCTTCATCTCTCCTCCCTCCTTTCCTTCAATGTCTTTACTCTGATATTGAAACAAAGCTTCCTTCCCTCATGAGCATCATCAGAAAAGGGGCCACACTGCCACAACTGTGGCAATAAGCCAGAGGAATACACAAAATGGCTAATTAGTCTAAATCAGTGGTCTGGTGTCATAGCATCAAAAGAGTAAGGCTTTGTGTGGCATCACTGGCACAATAATCATTTGGATAATAAAAACACTTTGGAGAAAGATCTGAACACAACAATTAAAGGATCATTTTGTGAATAAAATGACTAAATATGGCACAAAGCTGGGCTTTAATACATTCTGAATTTCCTTTATAAAAATATAAAATTCCAAGCAAATGAAAGTGGTGACAAAATTACTAATAATTTCATTGTTTCTGGGTTTGATGAGTTCCTCATTTCCCATCAAATAAGGTGAAAGTCTATCTAAGATACTAAGCTAAAAGAAATAATAGATGGAGGGAAAAATCACAAAAGCACCAAAGAAAAAGAAAAAGAAAAGTCTTGAAAAGCACTCCCAGCTTTTCAAAACCTCTCTCCCTTTCACACACACATAAACACATAGGCACAAACACATACACCTCGAAACAAAGGTGCCATTTTACTCAGGAAGGGTCAGCAGTTCTCTTCATCAGACAGGGGCTTGTTCTTGGTCAGAGACTGCTGCCCAATCTCAGGCCACCCTCCCCTGGCTCCACCGGCCCCCTCTGGCCCCCCTCTGGCCCCCACCACCCCAGAGACAAGCTCCCCATTGTTCCTGCACTACTAATAAATGACAGTTCTCCTATTTAGACAAACTTTACAGCCTATTATAAACACATTCAACCTGAGTGTTAATGGTGCACTATATGCAGAGATACACACTTTTTCCTCCTTCAAACATTTTTCTCCTTCTGACATTTCTCATGGAGGTCATTAAGCTGCTGTCTGACACTAATGATGGAAGGAAATTTTCCTGCAACTTGAAGTTTCTACCTGCAGATAGGGTGAAGTCATGCTGAGCCCATATATGTTACAAAAACTAGGAGTAATTAGTGCTCTAAACTGATAAAAAAAACACCCATGACACACAACCTTGGTTTGTTGCGAGATCAGGCACCCTCACTCTACAAATCGAGTAAGGCCTTAAGTTTAGACATGATAAATCACCACTCAGTTTAAGCTCATAAACACACTGTTAACATGCTCAACCAAAGCAATTTGATCAGTTGACTCAGTGCAGTGTGTTGGGGGGGCTGCTGCTCTCCGTTTTGGCTTATGTTTGCATGCCTGAGAGCTTGATGCATATGTGTATCTCTAGGGTCAGTCAACTCCAAACTTAGGCCACTGATTTGTTATAATATTACCATAAGTTTTCAATCCAAGGATCAGACAATAGAGCTTAATGCATATGTTTAGCAAAAATAAGAAATTTGTTTAAGCAATTTTTTTTTTATTTCTTTATCTGCAACTTGCAAAGACCTAAAACTAAATATGCCAGATCAGATCCTTCCATTCTTGATGAGGGTAACAAAGATGACAATACAAAATCAACTTAAACTAAAAGAAAATGGCAAGTAATTAGAAAGTTCCTCAAAAATGTTTACTAAAATAAAACCATAGTTAAGTCTTGCCCTGGTGTGTGTACGTTTTTGTGCTGCGGTTCACCACAAGCATATCATATGACAGTGCAGCTAGCGCTCAGTGCTTCAAGAAAGAAGAAAGCAAATTCCTGCTTCCCCATTCTCAGCTGGGGATTTAAACATCGACACAAGTATTGAAAAAAAGGGTAAATCTATTGTAACATAATGGCTGCTTTCATATCTATTAATGGGGTGTGTGTGTGTGTGCATTACACAAGTGTTTTGGAAAAGGCTACTCAGCACAGGAGTGATGCTGGCCACATGCAAGACAGATGCTGGATGAGAGAGGTCACACCGACAAGAGCATGTTCCCGCTATGCCGTTTAAATGTCAAAATGAGGAGGAGGAAGGAGAGGCAAAAGTTTTGAGAAGAGGAGTTAAAAAAAAAAAAAAAAAAAAAAAAAAAAGCCCCTGTGTTTAGTCAAGGCCTGCTCACTGACACAAAGTCTGTCTTTGTCTGCCTCCCAGGGTGCCAGATAAAGGAATTCTTGTGTGTCGGGGGCTCTGACCGAGTTTATTTGACACTTCAGCTCCTTTTGTGAAGCAAGTGTCCCACCGTCAATGCTGGCCATGAGAGTCACTTGGCATTAGACAGAGGGTCCCTCTTCATTGGAGAAAGGGGGTCTTGTTTAGAGAAGATTTTTAATGGAGGGGGTATGAGGGGGGAGTAATGAGTTTGAGGGGATGCTCAGCCTCTGCTTTACACTGTATACATACATATAGAAAGGCTCTATGCCCTGGTCAAACAATAGATGGAATGTGCATCTGGAAAATGTAAGAGACTGAGGAGTGAGAGATGAAAGGTGGTGAAAGAAGGTGGAGGCTTCATCAGATTAAGCTTAATGAACACACATCTCCCATCGCTGCAATGGCATCATGACAGTGAACATGCCAATATAAGCAATGCGACAAACACTTCTCTCACATAATCATGACTGCATACCAACTACACATTCTATGACTGCATGCACCTGCGGGTTCAGCTCAAATCCTTCTGAGTGTTAAACACAGTGCAGATCTTACACCTCATACACACTATGTGCCAGGTGGAGGCAGCCAGCAGGAATGACAGCCGCTTCTTAGGACGGGCCAACCTGAGGACACAGGCGTTCACACTGATTCACTGGCACCTGAATGGAGCCACTGTAGGAGAGGTGGCAGGACAACACGCTGCTTTTTATGGACACTGTACACACTGTGCGTTTGTTTTTGCTGGACGCGGTCTTCCGCAGCTTGTGACAGGTCATTACTCTGTGAGTGAGCTGTGGACACCTGGCACTGCAGGTGCATGATGGCAGTTTACGAGGTGTAAATTTTAGAATGGGAGGATTGCATAGACGTGACACTATTTTAAGCAGTTTTGAGGCTGAACTAAGCAGCTCTCACTCTGAACAGGTAGATGTTTTTTTTATATATATATCAAACATCCAACTCTCTATTGGCAATAAGAAGAAACAGACATTGTTATCCATAAGGAGTCCCACGCTAGAATTTGACTGTAAAATGCAATTTGGTAGAGAAGATATGGGTCAAATGGGTGTGTTAGAGAGATAACGACAGAACCTTTGGCCAAAAAAGACACTCTTAGACTTTCAGTTGTAAAATGACAGCAGAGGAAATGACATTGTTTCATATTGAGACCCATTTGACTAAACCGGATTAAATAAACTTTAGGAGGCGTTCGTTTCTTACAGAACCAGCGTTAACTAATAAGCTTCAATGTCAAAAAGTAAACAAGTCTTTGGGAACTCATATTTTCTACATACCTGCTGGTTTAAGATATCCATAGTGATGTTACCCAAATAACTGGAACATCCGCTGAGCGCCGCTTTAAAAATATATTCCAGGATAAACTCGGTCTTTCCTTATGTGAAGCCAACAACAACACGCACGCTATGGATTTCCAAAATTGTAACATAGCGCTGATGGTTTCTGGCACTGACCACTTGACCATGCGTGGACCTCAAGTATCCCAACCGACTTGTCCAAAATCAGTACTGAGGCACGAACAAACGTCAGTTGTCCTGGACAGAGTAATCCCCATAATATACAACAAACTATCCACAGAAGGAGTTATAAATCCATCGGCTGTTGCCATTCTGACTCCTCCACATGTGTCAGTGCTGAAATATTAGCTGTTAATCCTTCAAATACGCTGGAAGAATCCTTGCGCTAAATTACTTTTTGGCAATCAGGCTGATTATTTCCGATATTGGAGGATGGTGGTTTTTCTTTTTGTTTGTTTTCGTAAAGTCCAGAGCGGTGATGATCTCCGCAGCAGCTCCAACAAGCTTCTCTGCTTTTGTGATGCTCCCCTATGCAGAGCCGCAGCCTCACTGAGCCATAGTTTACAGACAGCAGCGCAACACATGCTGAAAAGAAGGCGCGCAAAGCATGATGGTAAATGAAGTCAATTGCTACTCCTTCCCACTGAAGGGCGAAAGGAACATATGATGAGAACAAAACTTTTAAAAATAACAAGATGAGAAGTAAAATCGGATTTGCTTCTATATACAAAACAAAAACTGTTTGCTTTTATTCAAGAACACTAAACCTATAAAAACTGTTACTGACATTATGATTGGCCAAATTTAATGATAATAATAAAATTATCATTAAAGTAACATTAATACTGCTTGTTGTTTTAACAGTTTACTAATATTGTTATCAAGTTTCTTGTCTTGTAAGTCAGTAATTTATTATTTCGAATTGCAATTACTTATCATCTTTTGGATCGAATCCATGTTGCGTGTGAGCCCTGAGTGAGCCATGTGTGTGAGTAATAATGATCATCTGTCGTTGTGCAAAGATACAGAGATGTCGGTGCCTTGAATCACCCTCCCATGAATGAATCTCTTGTCTTTCTTACCTCACTTTCATGTTCTAACCACCTCCAGGCTTGCTTGTATTTCTGGGATCATAGTTTCCCTTGAAATTAAAAATAAAACAAGGACAGGATTCCAAGGAGCGGAGTACAGGTTTGAAGAGTGAAGTTATATCATAACATAATTTACTGTCTGTTATGGAGGCTGACTGGCAAGTGGAGTTAAATATCTGCTTGCTTAATTTTTACTAGAGTATAAAGTCCCATTCCTTTATGTAAGAATATGCATATGTCATATATCAGATTCCTTAGTGAGTGTATCGATTACATACAGCAGTTTTGGTATTATAATAAACTTGTTTCATTCGCAGTATATACTAGAAGATAACAATATGAGATAAAATATGGGTAAAAAAGAGTCAAATTTTGGTTAAACATTTAAAACTCACTAAATTAAAATGTGCATATTCTCATAAAAACAGCAAAATTTAAACTAGCAAACTTAATCTTGATAGCAGATATATTCCATTTACACAGTAACAGGTGAAGCTCCACTCCACCTTTTCCTTAACTCCTTTGGCTGATCTCCAGTTCAGTCCAGGAGTACCTGAATTGCACGCGATTCTGTCAATTGCAGGTACTTGATGACTTTCTTGTGTGCAGGGGTTGAAAAGTTTCTGGAGTTTTGTGCACACAGCGTTGCGTGACTAGAGTTGGAGATGAAAACACAAAGACATTGTTTTCAGTGATCAAACCCCCTTTATAGTAACTCAACAGCATTCCTGTCTCGCATTCCTAAGCCATTGCTGCTGTGCGAAGGGTTTTCTTGTCCTTTTGAGAAAGAAAAAAATAAATAAAGAAAGAAAGAAAGAAAGAAAGAAAGAAAGAAAGAAAGAAAGAAAGAAAGAAAGAAAGAAAGAAAGAAAGAAAGAAAGAAAGAAAGAAAGAAAGAAAGAAAGAAAAGCAGTGTTAAACATTTTTGTCTGGTTCACTGTTTTGACTTCTCTTCTTCCAAATAAGTACTTGCTTGCTCATTAAGCAAGAATCAAGACTGAATTAAGGTATTAGTAGAGGCAGTTGTCTGTAATTAAGAAGTGGATGCCTTTTAACCAAACTATGTGATGAATGCAAATAATGGTACCAGAAGTTCCCTCTGCGTTCATGCTCGGTAATCATTTGGCTTCACAACAGACTAAGATTAAATGACACATCATTTCCAAATGTGCATATAGTGCATGCATCTGTAGGCATACCTATGTGTTTACGCAAGTGCCAGCAAATATGTGTTTGCCCACTTGTAACTGTAAGTGTATGTAGGTATGTGCTAATGTGCACACAAATGTTTTCCAGATTGGTGTGACAAGGGTAATCATATCCAGAGAGCAAAAAACCCATTCTGAGGTGTGCTCAAACAGATGGGAGTTAAAACAGGAATGCATAAGAGAATCCAGAGGAAACAAGCCTGACTAAAGGCAAAGAAACTTTGAATGCATTTTAATAGCCGAAAGAATATTCTTAGAGTTTGTCCACAATCAGCCGACTGTGTAATTTATATGTGGAAATCTACTGTAGTCCAGTGATGGTGAAAATAATATTCAATACAAGCACCGGCCTCTATGACCGCCTTTAGACATACGAAACAGAGAGGACAATTGAGTCAGTCATATCTCCAGTGTGTGCTCTGAGAGTGATTAAGACTAGAGCACATTCATTACTGGCCCAGCTCAGACAGAGAGGGGCTTCAGAGCAGAGCTCTTGTGTTGGGCTGTTTAGATGTCCTATCCCCTTGTATCTCTTTGACTACTTCCAACACAAGGCTCCATTCAACCAGACTGGGAACAAATGTTTCCTTATGTGGCTCTGAGTGCACAAGCTTCAGCGACAGGATAGAGAACAAGAGCCTATGAGACCAAAAGACAGAAAGGGTTGCATTAATGCTGGCTTTACCACCAGCCAGGATATGATGTGCATTATGGCCTGGAGGAAAAGGGAAGATTGTTAAAAATGTCACAGAAAGAGTACATAAGGCAATGATAAATATTTTCCAATATATGCATGCCTTTTCGCTGGCACTGCACCCAGCATAAACCTGCTGGCCAACCACACTTTGTTACCCCTCCTTATTTTCTCACTTTCCCACTTTTCATTGGTGTTATTACTTCTACATCCGCTTGGGAATTAATTTGGTCAACATCAGCCAGGAAAGCTGAGGTTAGATTCCATGTTGGCAGCTGATGTAATTCCATGTAAGGACAACATGCAGAGTTATGTCTGTTTCTTTGACCTGGTTGTGGGAACTGGTAAATGAAGCTAAACAGGGGTCAAGGCAAGGTTTCAGAGTGACGTGAGTGAAGATTTCTCATGTGAGAACTGGTTAAAAAAAAAGGGCTTGCGTCTGTTCTACATAATAAGCCATAATGTGGCATGCACCTCTTTTCTATAGAAGCATCCAGGATAAAGAGCTAATCCTCTTTAGCTATGAGACTGATAGAGCTGGATTCCTTCCAGCACCTCAGGGAGTCAGCTCTAGAGAAAATAGAACCTTTCAGAGTAACCCATGTAATCAATGACATAAACTCCCTCCAACTACTTATTCGATTCATGCTAACTGTAAACTTTTGGTAAATTAACTTTTTTTTCATAGATGTCCCTTTATTACTACCTGTAAGTCTTACCTCTCTCATCCTGTATTTAGCCAAACTGTAAGTTTTTAAGAATTTAGACAAATACACCCTTAGTGAAAGTTTTTTTTTTTTTTTTTTTTGCATGTAACTTGCTTATTTTATTGGGATTTTGTGTCAGAGCAAATCTTACTGCATCAACATCAAATTCTTTTTTTTTTTTTTTTTTTTTCAACATCAAATTCTAAAGCTCAATTGTCAACAGAGGTAGTGTGCAGAACTGAATAAACAATTCTACACCCAAGCATATGTATTTTGTATTTGACATGCGTTTTGTAACACTAAAAACTCTAGCCTATATTTGTAACACACACACACACACACACACACACACACACACAAAAATTAAAGTGAAGTTTTATGAAGGTAGTCTAAGCAAGCAATCCACTGTAAAGAATAAAATTAATATTTGTATTCAGTAAGTAAGTATGTAGTGCATACAGATAGTGTTTGGGCCCTTTGCACTTCTCCACATTTGTAATTGTTTCACATTCAGCTTTAGAAGTATTTAAACCGCTTACACCCATTATCATTTTTCACACACTTGTCTACATGAAGAAGTAGAGGATTTTAAAGGATTTTAAAAAATAGCCATTCAGCATGAGTATTCAGACCCATTATTTATTTCAAAACTTCCATTCCAGTTATCTCTACATGTGCAAGACTGACTTGTATCAAACCACAGATCTGGTGGGTGATGCAAAACATTTTCACAGGATTAAAGTACCCAAATACACAGCAGACTGGAACCATAAACAAAGTTTAAAGTTGTCGCTCTTCAGCCAAACTCCATGATCAGGGGTCAGCTTGTTCATATGGGTAAAAGTTAGAGATCAAACATCCACAATTTTTGTGGAAATGGGGGAACCTTACAGGAATACTGCCATCAGTGCAGCACTCCACCAGTCAAGGTGGTTACATGGCCAGATAGAAACTATTCCCTACTAAAACACATATGGCAGCCTGTTAAATGACTCTGAAACCACCAGAATCTAAATCCTCTGTATGAAGGAAATAAACCCTAAATTATCTGATCAGGATTGTCAGTGATACATGTAGGACACCAAGCTTGGATACCATCCCTTTAGTCAAACACGGTGATAGCAGTATCGTTCTGTGGTTATGTGTTTATGTAGCAAGGGCTAGGAGACCAGGAAAAAAATATCTGAAAAATGAATTCATGAAAATAAAGACCCAACTTTTTTCCAACTTTTCTTTTTTTCTTTTAAAATTCTTTTTAGCAAAACAACAACTTGTGGAACAACATGAAATAGAAACAGCCTTGGAAAAATGTCTGGTCTTAAAACTTTTTAAAGTTTTTAAATGGCCCAGTAAAAGTTCAAACCTGAAAGGGGATCTTTGGAGAGACTGGAGAATATTACTACACTGATCCTTCCCACGCCTTCCCAGCAACTGGCTGAGCTAGAAC
Organism: Melanotaenia boesemani; assembly: GCF_017639745.1. Lineage (NCBI taxonomy): Eukaryota > Metazoa > Chordata > Actinopteri > Atheriniformes > Melanotaeniidae > Melanotaenia > Melanotaenia boesemani. The sequence continues at coordinate 26,061,907 of NC_055683.1, read as the reverse complement.
AACTCAGCCAAGAAGAGGGGTAGATATTTCTAAAGGAAAGATGCAAAAGTAAACATAGAAAATGATTCCCATGCAGTGTTGAGGCTGCCCGTCTTGCCAAAAGTAATTTAAGCCAATAGAAGATGAAGGTCTACATATAATCTATAGTACATGACACAAGTTTTTAAAACTATATTTTGTGTAGCCTGATGAGTACAAAATGAATTAAGGCAATTCCCTGATGAGTCCGAAACATTCAATGTGAAAACAGAAAATTTTCCATTTATTCAAAGACAATTTTCTAGGTGTGTGTGTGTGAGCTTGGTGGCAAGCAGTGTGTGAGGAGCTGGGAGTGTGGCAGAGCTATGCGTGACTAGGAGAAATACACCTGTCTCTGTGCTCAGGTATGGAAGGGGGAGCCGGCACGCAGGGGCCTGCCAACTGAACAATGCTCCTTATTGTACCTGCACTGTGCAGACACACACATAAGAGGAAGCCCTGATCTCACTGTGTGTGTAGCTCTCTTGCTCTCTCTCTCTCTGCTTACACAATCACACAACTTAAACAGCCAAATTATTTATAGTACACATATTGTGCTGACCGCAGGCGCCCTGGGTTAATTCCCAATAACTCTGCCTTTTACACGCTAGCTGCCAATCAGAGCTGCAACGGACAGATTGTACAATCAATAAAAAAAGAAAGGCACACAAGCAAAAATGTGTTCTTCAATATATGTTGCATGTTTGTGAATATTTGAGAATGCAGCATTCAAATCAGTTTAAAAATGTAGAATACGTAGAATTATGTCTACACAGAAATTTGGAACTGTAGCAACAGAGAAGGATAATTCAGAGGTGTTGCTGCAAGGATCCATAATACTTTGCACAATGTTCTTAAAAAAAATATACTACTGTTGTTAGTGACCTACTATCTGCCCTTCAACAATCCAAGTTTTTCCAGGCTCTTTATTCTCAGCTTAGATAAGACAACCTTTAGATTGTGAGCCATGATAGTGTGGATGGGAGATAGGCATCCAAAGAAAGAATCACAAAAAAGCAAGAGTGCCTGTTGGTAAATTACCCGGGCTCTCTGTGGTTTCCACAACAATAGGTGCCTCTCATTTTCTTGATTTGTAGGCCAGCTATGGTGAAAAATGAACAGGGCAGCCTCAGGGAGGCTCTGGCATTAGAGGGAATGCTAAACATCTGCTTTTAGACATTTTAGTCCTGCCCTGAGCTTCGATGGACACAAGTACTACTTCTGTCAAACAGGAACTCCAGCTGTTCCACAGATGGAGCCGGCTAGCTGGTGTGTAATGTGTAGCCACATAATAGTTAGACTGTGTTTGATCTTATTAACAAAAACTAAAAATGAAAAAGCTTTTTTTTTTTTCTGATGTTTAAGTCACATCAATCATTCATTTTTTCCTGTTAAATTCCACTTTGTGTGATGTGTGTGCTCTTGTTTGATAGCTTACGTGAATGTGTGCATGTGTGTGTGTGTGTGTGTGTGTGTGTGCGTGTATGTTCACTGACTAACGCAATACAGTCTTCATAAAGGTAGTATTGTTAAGTTGCGTGCGAAGCTCATGCTTCAGGCTTTGGTTCCCCGCCCACCCCTGTAAACCATGGCCGTTTTTTTTCCTCTTCTTTTCTGCCTTCTACACCTTCCCCTTTCTTTTTGTTGCAGGTAAACATTTGATGTCCGCACGCAATCCCGAGAGTCTCCTCCCCTTGTTCTCTCCACTACACTCTCTCATATACTCACAACACATGCACATTCACCTAACACTCTCTCTCACCCACATACACAGAGACGCTCCACCCTTCCCTCCCCATTCTTCTGACATTCCTCTCCTCACTGAGTCAGCACCTGTTTCCTATGGAGGTTGTGAAGTTTCTCTTGAGCGACTGCTTGAATTTGTGATTGACTGGAAACAGGAATTCACCCACAGATGTTGAGATTTAATTTTCTTTTGGTGAACCTGAAGTATGATCACCTGGGTCCCCGATGTGATTAATTATGGAAGTTAAAAATATAGACATGTTGCTGAGCCTAGAACATGCTAAACCATTATGTTGTCATGATACACAAAGGAAAAAGAAAACAAAAAATCCATTTGCAGACTTCAGACATTAGCATTGCGTGACTACAAACATCCATTGAATTCACATCAGCTCTGATCTCAGTCACGGTCTGTCAGCAACAGAATCCTGAAGAGCTCAAAGCACTCACCCAGTAATGAGAAACACAATAGTCAAAAATACTTTTCAAGTAAACTCCACTACTAGGTTTAAAGACCGTAATCAGAGACTGGGATTATCTATGATTTATAACACAGTTTGTGCTTACCAGTAATAATTTGTATATACAGAATACACACATCCTCAAAGGTTATGGGTATGTGTCCAAACTTCCAACTGGTACTGAATACAAATCAAAAACTAGTCAAAAACTACTGGAAAGCTCTCATAAAACATATGACCAAGTTCTCTGCAAACAAGGAGTTTACCAAGAGTGCAAGGAGTGCCCATAACAACGAAACAGTGTTAAAATATGTGAGCTGTTCTGAGAAACAGATGTCACAAAGGATCCAAAAACTTTTTTGAAACAGTATCTTCAGATGTGTCACATAGCTCAACTTTGTCAGGATCTTTTGGCTTCAGGGCGCAAGGGATTAGACATTAAAGGTCTATGCAGATATAAAAAGTTTTCATTTGAGGTTACATTTTACACAGTCAGTGGTCTGATTAGGTCATGCTCTATTTTTATGTTTAATATAAAAGTGGGTCAAAGGGCCAACCATAGTTAGGATGTAGCAGCGATAGCATGGTGGCATAAATGCAAACAAGTACTTTGTCTTTAGTTTGGAGGGGTAAAAAAGCACAGGTCTGACTCATCTAAAGGGTCACAGATGATAGCAAACAAGGAATGCTAACATCAGCAGCCCAGGCAACAATGTAAAAAATAATAATTAGGGTTTGAAAGGAAAAAAGAAGTTGAAGTTAGATTTTATTCAAAAGAAATGCAACAAAACATCTGTGGCAGGAAGAGGACTTTCTGTCAAAGAGAGGAGGAAATATTAGTTTCATTTAACACGATAGGAGTTATAAAAAATCCTGGACATATTTCACCTGCATTCTTTAACAAGAAGGATAAAATAGTGGAGGTTAGTTAATCTACCACTTTTTCTGTTGACCACTTTTAATGATCGCTTAATAAACTATTTACTTGAGAATAGCAGACCAACAAGGCTCTTACTGGAGAAGAATGCTGAAGCAGACAGTCAAATTAAATTCCTCATCACATTTAACGGTGGTCATCACTTTGTGCTTTTGTTTAAGATATTAGAGACTCATGGGAAGAACAACTGCTGCCTCTTGCCAGCTGCCATCAGGCAATAGGCAGAGTAAAACCTGGATGGGGTGCCAGTCTTAATACGAATCTGGCATGAAAACCTATTTTAAAAAAAGCACTAGTAGAAGAAAAATAGGCATTTTCATCTTAATTAAACTTACTATATAAGTGATGAGAATTAGCTGTTATTAAAGCAAAAAGTGAAAGCAGAATAGTTTTTAACTTCTTCTTCTGAGGTACAACAAATGTGGGGTGATATGAAATTGAAGTTGGGTCAAGACAAAGATGGCAAGGCTACATATTTTTACTCTGAGCTCCACCTGTGATGTAACATTACCCTATAAATCTGAATAGCTCTCTGAATGACAATCTTTGGATCAAGCTGGCCCATACAAAGCGACAGGATTGTGTTTTTTTGGAGTGTTTGAGTTAGTAATCAGTTCAGACATACAAATAAATGCTCTTAAGAACAAAGGATGTTTTTTTTTTATTTTAATTTTTTTAATTTATTTATTTTTTTAAGATTTTACCCCTTAATCCAAGCAATGATTTTGATTTTAAAACTTCACTCTATACTTAATTTGATACTTAAGAGCACACGCTGTCTCATAAGAGATGCATAAATAGATATTTTATAATGGTGTACAGATTAATTGTCACTAATTGGACCCCAAGGCTGCACAGTGATGTGGTGGCCAGCACTATAGCCTCATGGCAAGAAGTTTTCTAGTTGTGGAGTTTGTATGTTCTCCCACTGCATGCATTGGTCCTCTGTACGTAGCTCAGGCACCCCTTATCATCCAAATCAAATCAGGTTAACTGGCGATTCTAAATCAACTGTTTAGTGTGTAAAGCTGTTTGTCTTGTTTGTACCTGATGGTAGCTGGTACAGCCTCTAACCCCTTTGCACATCTGAATAGACAAATTGGATATGGACTGTGTATGAATGAATAAAATTAAAACCTAAATTCCACATTAACACACATATTTAAATGCACCATAAACCAGTCAGCGTCTCAATTCCATCATTCAAGATGTTTTGCTATGTACCCAGCACAGTGTAAGGTAAGATTTAAGTTAAATTTACATCTTTACCATGCCAATCCCATTGGGAATATGGCTGCACCTTTTAAACATTATAATTAGCAGCCATTCCATACAGTGGATTCCCCACTTGGATCTAATGCTAAAAGGTGCATATATATGATTTTAAGGTTCTTTTACTGGTTTATAAATGTCTTAATGGTCTTGGACCTTCATAGTTATCTGAATTACTTTTAAATTATGAGCCCTCGCAGACCCGGAGGTCCTTTGGCACCAGCCTCTTAGTTGTTCCAAAAGTAAGGACCAAAACATACAGTGAGATCTCTGTCCATTATCACTGCCCTCGTCTGTTGAACAGCCTGCCAGACAACCTCAGGGCTGCAGACAGTGTTGATGTTTTTAAAAAGAGGCTCAAGACCTACCTTTTTAGCTTAGCTTTTAACTGAATTTTATTTGATCTTAATTTATTTTATATAATTTTATTTTATGTTATTTTATTCTCATTTTATTCAGTTTTATTACTAATGTAATCACATTATTTTGTTCCCTGTGTGTATTTTTATTATTGCTGCTCTAAGTTGTTCTTATTGTTTCTTAAGGATTTTTAATCTTTGTTTTAACTCCAGTGTTTCCTTCATGGGGATCCTCCACGCTGGGGGTTTTGCCTGCTCGGTCTGGGGATTGTTGCCGCTGTGATTGCTCTTGTCTGGGTGGCTGGGGTCATTCACTGCAGCCTTACGGCTGTGGTGTGAAAAGCACTTTATAAATAAAGTTTGATTTGATATATGCCAAATATCATTGTGTGCTGCATAAAGATATGATGATTTGTCTAGTAAGTAATACCATATTGACTGAATGATCAAAGCTATATTATAGCTTTTCTAATACAAATTTGATCATTTATTTGAATATGTTGACTTCTAGCTTGTTTGCTGACTTAAATCATCCAACATTGACAGACTTTCTCAACCAACAATAAACAGTAAAAAACTGTTTATTTTACTTTGTTCCTAGATGGTTTACAGCATAGACAAAGATACAAAAGAATGTGTGAATAACATGCAACATATTTACTGATGCATGTGAATGACTGGGAGGAAGGTAATAAAACAAGCCCAAATCTGGTCTGTGGATGCCAGCTCTGTTATAAGTGCCAATCTTAGTCACGCACATCCTTCCAGTTACACGCCAGTATCAATTCTGAGACTGAGGAGAGGTTTGACAGGTTCTGAGACAACATGACTGTTCATCATGTGTAAACATTGGCTTTATGCCGGTCTTGCTAACAGTACATATGAATTCAATTACTGTTATTTAACTTGAGAGTAGAAAACTTACACATATAAAAAGTGCTAAATAAATAAACAAATAAAATAAAAACACATGCTCACGTACATGTTGCCTATTAATAAATACATGACACATTAAGATCACAGACAAATTCAGACTGCATGGTTATCAGTTTGCCTTGCTTCTATAGAAATTAAAAATTCGTTAAAAAAAATATTTACTTTGCAAGATTACTCTCTCGGCTCTAAGTTCTGCTGTCTTGCTCATTCTTTGTATTACAAAAAGTCATGGTGTCAGGGAAGAAAGGAGCATCCCATTCAGCCACAAAGGAAATTATTTCAATCCCCACATTGTTGTCTCTTATGATAATTGTGCCTGCTGCTCTCTTTTATTAGAGGCTTTTGGCTCCCTCCAAACAGCCCAATTAGCAGCCCTGCTGAGGTGAAATGTATTATGCAAATACAAACAGTTACTGTACCAGCATGAGCAGCCCCCACGGTAGCCTACAACAAAGCTATGTTAAACGAATATTAGATTTGTTGTGCCTACAACAAGTTACCTATTGTTGTGCTGGCCTCTCTGCTGCTCTGGAAAAGCCATTCAAACAAGATAATCTGTCTGCTTCTCGTCAATGCAGCACACTGTTCGGCTGTGCTTGGATGAAACATTGAGACAAAGGGACTGTTTGATTGGGAATATGAACCAACTGGTGTTAATAAATAAAACAATACTTCTTACAGTCTCCAATATCTGATGATGCAAACAAGTCAGATCCAAGTGAAAGACAAAAAAATGCTCAATTTACACAATCTCTTCTACCGTTTTTGTAACTTAACCTCTGCCGTTTGTCTGCGTCTATTGTTTCGTGCCGGGTTCATCTCTGTCCCTGTTTTCTTATTTGGAACAATTGCCTTTGTCTCTGAAGCCAGTGAATGCCTTGGATATAAGGTGTGATAGTTGGGCAGGCCCAGACTGGCACATGAGAGAAGCAAAACAATTCCAGGTGGCCTGGGCCCAAAAGTGGCCGGAAAGCCTGCTTTTCAAAAAATAAAAATAAAACAAAAATTACGGTGCTGATTGGTCTGCCTGGCACTGACACCTGTGCACAGACTAAATCATTTGTGCCCGTAAGTTGTCAGTAATAACGGCAATTGGTCAAAATAATAGCAATATTATGTCAAAACGTTATTCTATTGTTAATGCTTCAGCACTGTTATATCTCTCATCAGCCCAAACATAAAAGCTACAGGTAATTCCAGCCTTGGATATACCAGGGGTTCCTATATGGAATTTCTTAGTATCATAGATAAAATATTAGTTAGCCTAATTTTATGTGCTGTGTTAAAGTTACAGGTTGATATTTCAATAATGAGGCGGCACAGCTGTTCAGCTACTATCCCCATCTGTCCACATCTGTCCTTGTCCAACTCAGAAACAGCTGTAAACTGGACCAGTGGGGAACATTTTATTAGTCCAGGTTAAAAGCTGATGAGGAAACCTTTTGACTTCATCAGTTTGTCAGTGTTTTTATCTGGTTGTAAATGATCTGATTGCAGTGTTTTATGCTTGTTGGCTTATTTTACTGCATGAAATATTTGGTGGGTCCTGCTGGACCAAACATACCTCTACAGGTGGCTGCTACATGTCTGGGAACCCATCTTAAGAATGGACAGCCTCTTATCTGTCATCTGTCTAAACTGAGTTGACTTTTTTATTTTTCTAATGTTAGTTGAATCCCATCAGGTGAAACTGCTTCGCTTCTTGTTTTTACTCTTGCAGCAAATATCAATATTAACATGTTTATGGTAAACTAAATTATTTTCCTGACAAAATTACACAATCATGTTGTTTCAGATTAATATATTATCATGATATGAATAATGGAGTCCTGCTGTGACAGTTTTATAGAGTCTTTTGAAGAGAGGAGAGAGAAAAGCACTGGACCGGTGGCTTATAGTTGTGAATGTCGCCCTATATAGAATATTGAGCTTTAATGATTACTTAGCCCGTGTGTGTTTGTGTGTGTGTGCATGCATGCATGCTTGCGTGCACTTGCATGTGAGCATATGTGTGCAGTATATGAATTAGGGCGGCCTGGGAGAGTGTATGACTCCTGGCCTGACTTATTGTCCCAGTCCAGCCCTGCAGTTGGGTCAGAGCTGTGAAAGAGCTGATTGTCCCACCTTATGCTCCAGTCCAATCCAACTTTATTTGTAAAGCACTTTAATAAAACCATGGCAGGACCAGAGTGCTGTACAGATTACATAGTTCTGTACTCCAAGGTGTGCCTGGAGACAGACTTACAAAGTGGCTGCATAATGGTAAAACTTGTTTTCTCTGTAAATTTTTAACTTTTAAAAATGATTCATTGTTCTCTTATATTTGCTAAATCAATTTGGTAATGCGATATCTAAGCGTGTATCTATAAAATCTAACAATACAGATGATGCCTTCTTGAAGTTGGAAGACTAATATAAATTTTACATATTTGTTTTAGTTTAAATCTATTAGGGAGTGGGAACCTTCTTTTTTCTTATGAGTGCAATACTGTGGTTTGATATTTTTCACAATTGTTTTTTAGTACAAAAATGTCAACCAGTCTCTTGCACAGAGACAGACAGGCTGAGAAGTAATAAAAAGACAAGCGGTTGTGTCACTTTCTCTTTGGTCGCATCACAAAGCATTTTGTAAACCACACTTCCCATACCCCTACCAGTTAATTATAGGGTTGAGCTGGAATACAAATATTTCTTTCTGGCACACTTTAGCAGAGAAAAGAGCAGCAATGACAAAGCAGATTTGAAATGAATACATTCGTCAGCAACAAAAGAAAGAAAAATTTATAATCACTTCAAATAATTAGTTGAATATATCTGACTTTGATGCAAAAGTATGCACAGGAGTTATTTGTTACATGCTCTAATATGCGTAAACCAGGGGTAGCCAACGTTGGTCCTCGAGGGCACCAATCCGGCAGGTTTTCCAGATTTCCGTGCCCCAACACACCTGACTTAAACTAACGAGTCATTGTGGAGATCCTTATAGGCTGTTGGATCCATTTAATTTGAGTCAGGTGTGCTGGAGCAGGGAAATCTGGAAAACCTGCCGGATTGGTGCCTTCGAGGACCAACGTTGGCTACCCCTTAAACTAAATCACAAATACGAATATAAGAATATTCTAATTAACAATAATAAGTCATCACAATAATTAAGAGTTAAAACAGGAATAAGATAAGAGTAAAATGGGATCCAGGTTTTTCCAAACTAAAATATATAAAAGTAGATTTTTAGCAAAACAGATGTATGTAAAGAGTATAATGTTTAAAAGACATATAGTATGTACAGCATGTACGCAGCACTTCAGGTCAGCATGTGTTCCAATTCATAGCTCATCTTATAAATAATGATGGGGAGAAATTTATTGTGGCTGATGTTTGCGGTAAGAAGTATTGTGTCACTTCCTATGTACCTTGCTTGTTTGCTCTGCACCGCAAGCTGTGTTAGCAGCACATCGAAATTGATATTCTCCACTGCTTGTCCTTTCCACACCATATAACAGTTAACGCACTCTCCTTCTGCTTTACCATTTCTGGGACATTTCAGTTCTTCATTATTTACAGTGTCCTCCCTTCCACCACCCAGAATGAATAAACCAAAAAGCATATGTGGAGTAAATTATGAAAATCTCATAAAAATCAAAACAATAAATTTAACAGTACAAAAAAGGAAAACCATAAAATGTGGTTTGCTGCATATCAGGTTTCTTTTCAGCACTGTAGCCTGGTTAACTAAGAGTAGTGCCGTTGAGCCATGTGTTCCTTCAACTCTCAGCTGTGATAACTTCATGAGTTTCTTCTTCGTTGTAGAACCGTAGAACCTGATTTATGTTTGAACCATTTCTGTCTTTGTACAGCTCTCTGAGGTAACCAAAATAATGGCTTCATCTAAAATTTCAACTTGTATTTTAGACCCCATCCCAACCAAATTATTTAAGTTTTTCCCTTGGTTAATGCATCTGTACTGGTTCTAATTAACATATCTCTATTGACAGGATATGTACCTCAATCTTTTAAGACAACTGTAATCTAACCTTTACTTAAAAATCGACTATCCATCCAGTAGTGTTAGCTAACTAGACCTATATCCAACCTCCCTTTTATGTCTAAAATTCTTGAGAAAAGCGTTTCATCTTAACTATATACCCATTTGAGCAGAAATAAGTTAGAGGCTTTACCATGTTATTGGCATTAAAATAACTGCATTTGGCTGTTTTAAGTCATTTTTATCTGATAGATTTCAGTTTATTTTTGTAAATGATGAGTCTTTCTCACACACACCAGAGTAAGTAATGGCGCTCCTCAGGGTTCTGTACTTAGACCAATACTTTTTACATTATACATGCTTAGGTAGTATTATTAGACAGCATGGTATGAACTTTTATTGTTATGCGGATGATACTCATATTTACTTATCCATGAATCCTGATGAAACCAATGAGTTGTTAGATTACAAAGATGTCTTAAAGACATAAAGCTCTGAATGACTCTGAATTTTCTCCTTCTAAACTCAAATTTAGGACAAAATTGTCTAGCTATGTAATTAATCTGGATAGCATTAATTTGGCTTCCAGTAACACAGTGAGGAAGAGTTATTTTTGACCAGAACTTGTCCTTTGGCTCGTGTTTAAAACAGGTTTCAAGAACCACTTTCTTCTGCCTATGTAATATTGCAAAAATAAGGGACATATCTCAGAGTAATGCAGAAAAACAAGCGCTTGCCTTCATTACTTCCAGATTGGATTACTGCAATTCCCTGTTAATGGGAATTAATAGTCTAATTGCTCTTAGACTGCAGGTGTGGTTCCCAGATTCTCAGGGAGGCAGAGCCTTCGGCCATCGGACCCCTCTCTTAGGGAACCAGCTCCCAGTTCAGGTTCAAGAGGCAGACACCCTCTCTATATTTAAGATCAGGCTTGAAATCTTTCTTTTTGATAAATCTTATAGTTAGGGGTGGTCTAGCCATCCATTGGTTATGCAACCATAGACTTAGACTGCTGAGAGACGTTCCATGATGCACTGAGCACTTCCTTTTCATCTCTCTGCTCCTTATTTTCCATTTATGAAGATATACTGGCATCATTAACATATTTCTCTTCTCTTAGCAGGTCTTTCTGGGTAAAAGTTGCAATGTATGTTAGTCTGATTTTCCTGTCCTCTCCACCTCAACCGGTCGAGGCACATGGCTGCCCTTCTTGAGCCGGGTTTTTTCCTTCCTGTTAAAAGGGAGTTTTTCCTTTCCACATCCACATGCTCAGGATGGGGAATTGGGCTAAAGTCAAGATTCGATGCAATCTGTTTGTTTTCCTTAACTAGGCTATTATTTATTATAAACTGGCTCACATTTATTTGTCTGTAAAGTGCCCTGAGATTACATTGTTGTAAAGTGGCGCTTTACAAATGCAATGAATTGAAAATTATCTGTTCAATTTATTGCAACAAATATTTCAGATTCAATTACTTCAGTGTGAATACTATCAACTATGGTTGTCTAGTGTAATAAGTTTAATATAAATTCCAATAACAAAGATAGTATACTATATCAAAAATAAAGGTGACTTCTGAAATGTCACTAGAAAAGCAAGAAGGCACATGTTTAAGCTACAAAGGTTGTTACTTACCCCTAATTTTGATCTGATTCACTGTTATTAGAAATCTGAAAACTATTGCACCCACAAGGGCTGAAGGTAGGTGTATTAGCTGTGTATGCAAGATATACCATGTGTTGTTGTGATCCACCTCATTTCGTGTGCACCATACTATAACTTTAGGTAATGCTGTTCAACACTTAAAAGATTAAAACCATTTGTGCTGAATTCTGTTCTTTGATTGAACTTGTCTCTGCAACATATCCAACAACCACTTCAAAGAAACAACAAAAAGTATCCCTGACTGGCTATTCCAGTATAATTAGCCTTAACTCCTCTAGTGTCTTTATTGTTTTTTCTGCTACCTGCCAACAGAATGAGGTCACTCTTCAAAACATTTTGTTTATATTTTGTTCTCTGGTTGGTTCTTTTAAATGGTGCATGGTATGTTACAGTGGCACCCATGTATGGAGTCCCTTTAATGTGCACTTATTATGTGTGACATCAGTATGCTGAGGTCCAACTTCACTAGTGCTGACTCACTCAACTGTGAGCTAGCGTGACAGCCCAGGCAGGTTAATGTGTTCTCCCTCCAGGCAAACACAGTGAAATACAGCTGACTGATTATTAGCTTTAGGCAGAGGACAGAAAGTTCTGTTTAAACAATTTAAAGGTTTTCATTTGCAAGCCCCTTAAAAAAATAATAACATGAGGCTTATGTCATTTTTGTATTTAACAAGTCAAGCTGCAATTAGTATGATGTAACATTTCACCCACCTATTGTGTGTGCTTCAATGCACATAATAGGAGAGGATCATCATAATCCACAAGTGAATGTAATTTCATCCTACCCTTGGGGAGATCCAGAACTCCCTAAGCTCTGTTTCACATCCTAATGAGTTTCAACTACTGATGTCAAAACTAATGTGACATGAAAATAATATTCAGCTACTTAGCTGATGAAGGATAGTACTGTCAACTGAATAAGCAGCAACTTTTAACACACTAATATGGACTTTATGTTGCAAGTTTTTCTTTTTTTTTGTAGAATTAAATACAGATTTTATATCTACATCATCATCATCAGTGCTGTTTTGGACAAGGGTGTTACATTGTAGGTTACTGGTACTAACAATACAGCTCTTTTGGAATTCTTTGATAGATATATATATATATATACATATATATATATATATATATATATATATATATATATATATATATATTATAATCTCTTCATTTGTATTTATTCAACTGTTCCAACTGTGTGTAAAGCTCTGGTTTTTGGGTCAGGGAAGATAAGGGAATGTTTAAAGAAAAACATGGTGGTCTAGTTGAAGTGAAGAAACTATAAAGAAGCTGAGGGTAAAGGGAAGTGGGTAACTTAAGTAGTATGTGGTGGTGGTTTTTAGAGTTTGTATGATGTGTTCTAAGGGGGGTAAAGTATGTCTGTGTTCTGATGTGGTTGATGAGGGCTGAAAGGGGCACTTGTTAGGAAAAGATACTGTAGTACATCCATGCCTGGCGACCCTTATTTTTCTTTATTGTGCAGATCATACAATCTCTTCTGGCAGTAGAGGGGAAACCAGAGGCTACAACTTTGCAAAAAAAGTGTTGCAATAAGATAACAAAGAAATATCCAGCTCAGTCATCAGTAATAGCAAGTCCCCGAGACACATATGTTCACACACATAAGGACAGCAGGCTCACAATGTACTGCAAATAAAAGGTGTTGCTACACACTTTGCATTTATAGCACCAACAATGGACTGTAAACCTCACAGTAGCTCTTTATGATGGTGAATGGCCTGCATTTTTATTATAGGCGAATGTTGAAATTACTATCTATTCTTCTCCATACTGCTGCAATGTGTGATTTGCTGTCTACAACACAAAGTCCAGAGTCTGCTGCCAACACACTGAAGATGACGCAGAAGCTTGTTTCACCTACTGAACGTCATACAGGCAAATAACCTCTGGCTCACCTTCCTAAATGCTCATCCAGGCCACTAACAAAAAGAGAAATACAACGCTGTACCCTGTTTTTGATTCTGAATGTAATTTCTAATAAATAGCTGCTTTATTAACATTTAAATATTTAGCACAACAAAACTAAATAAACAAATTTTAAGAGGATTAAAGTACAAATAGTAAAAAAAACAAAACCAAGGAGCAAGTTTACAGATTGAGTTACAGAAATGGAGACTTACCAAGAAGAATCTACAGGTAGTTTTGCTTTCACTGTTCCTTCCTGTAAACTGTATCATTATACGACATAGGTGTGTATAGTACATATCACACTCAAATGTCAACAGCGGTTGACTGACTCATGTACTTGTAACTGTTTTATGTTTTTTTCCTTGGAAGTCACTTTGGATGCTGCTACGGCTCAGTGCTCTTATGACGGAAATGAAAGAAGCCATTGGCAATTCTTTTCATTGCAAAGTTTTTTTGTTTGTTTTTTTAAATTAATGCACATTAATGTTGGTAATATCATGCAATCACCAAAATGTTTTTTGTTTGTAGTATAAGGATTTTTGCCCAATGCTGACATCACAAAGGTTTTTTCACCATCTCAGAGTCAGATGGTGAAAAAGAGATGGATCCCATACCCATGCACTGGTATGAAAAGGCATGTAAATGAGTTTATGTGTGGATCTTTGGTGTGATGTGCACGGCTGCATTCAAAGTAATTTCTTTGTTGTGTGCAGGAACATTGCCCTAAGGGCCACAGCAGCATGAGTGTAAGCTACATGGTGCTCTGGAAACAAGAAAAGCGGCTCTGTTTTTGGATGGCTGTCTTGGCTTTGTATGAGCGCTTCCTGGCACGCAGTCAAGATCCTGCCCCCAGAGAGGGAAGATTAATGACAGCTAGTCACGGAAAGGCTTTACAGCGGCATAGAGCAAAGAAGACGAGAAGAGTGGGAGAGGAACATTGGAGAAAGGTAAGGAGGCGTCAACCAAAGGTAAGCAGCAGTGGTGTTGAAGTGATAAGTGTGAGTAAAAAGTGTGTAACTCTGCGGGTGTTTGTGTCTGAGTATGCATCAAACACAGCAGAAAAAAGAATTAAGCGGATTGGTATAATCCACATAAACCTTCAAAACAGTTGTAAAAACTACAAATATAGACTGGACAAAAGCCCACACACTCATTGCATTTCATCACACTAATCCAGTTAATGTTCTCATGTCTGCTCTGACTCCTACTTTAAACCTCACCCTGCTCCTCCAGCTGTGATCAATGTCTGTCTGCTCAACATCCCTGCCAAAATCATAGAGAGGGTGAGAAGTGGCTAATTACACAAGTTTTATTTACTTAAGGTCTTGACATTGTATTTATTCCTGTCTTGTTCTGTAATTACACTTGAATGGTGAGCCCTCATCTTGCGTATTATCTCACCTGACAGTGTTGCACTCAGGGCAGTGCACACCAAAGCCTCTTTAACAGTAGAAACAGTATCTGTTTCTTAGCTGCAGTGGATTTCACACAATGTGTATCCACTTGTGCAAAATAATGGCCTATTGATGTAAAGAGATGTAAACAACAATTGGGTAGACAGACATAACTTTTGCTCAGTCTGCTGTGTTTTAAGCAGCCAGAGTGGGCACAACTTACTTTTTTATCTTATCAACACCAAAGTGTTTTGCTTGAAATCAATAAAATGTACAACTTCAGTTTTGTCAGCGATAATTTTATCAGTCTGCACAGTGCCTGGACGCTCACGCCCACACCTGCTGCTTAAGGTTGAGTCCTGCTATCCAACCACAAATTATGACCCATTTCTCTCAAAAAAGTCATGATTATTAGACAGTGTGGTCCACTGTAGGGACGTCTGTCTAAAGGGAAAGTGCACATTTTAAACAGAGAAAAAGTAATGGCATTAACAATAGTTTCTTTATAAGTTAGTGAATCACGACTCTTATGCTGAAAGAGTCAAGACATTTGGAGAGTGTAATGTTGCTCCAGCTGAGCTCTCATTGTCTTCAAACTCAAAACCCCAAACCAAAGTCCTGTGCTGCAGGGCAAGCATAGGTCATACTGAACTCACTCTCCTCATTCCCTCTTTCATCCCCTGACCACAGGACTGATTACCTCATTCATTTTGGAGTCCCTCACAAGCTCAAGTCTGTGTACTGGATGAAAAGCGATTCTGGGCAAACTTTGTTTGATGAGACTAAAAATTGCTCCAAGAAAGAATATGAGGACATGTGTGTCTGATTTTAAAAGCTGTTTACTTCATTCTGGCAACATGCTAGTTTTCTGCACTATGGTGGATGGTAACATGCTCTGCTTCATGGTGCCAGGCATTTCTGACCACAAGAATGAAGGGAAAGTTATTCTGGAAAACGCATTTGTCCAGAGAATGTGTCTCTCCTACGGTCATGTATTACCAAACAAATGAAGGCCCCATCTGGTTTGAACTGTTTGGAAATGACGTTTTTTTTTTTTTTTTTTTGTGGTATCTAATATACCTCACTGAGCAAGGTAGCGGACTTCATACTTTTGGAAGTTCTGGAAGATGGCCATCATGTAGCCATCTTTGAGGGATTATTCCTCTATCCAGTAATGACTGCCACAATGTTCTAATAGTTGGTTGGGCGATTTTGTTCCAAATTCAGGAAAATGAGCAGTGTGCTCCCAGATGCTGAGGGTGTGTCCATACAACACCTTGATTGACAGAGCCGTTTAAATGAAACACACAAGGAAAACAGAGCAGAGCTCATTTTAACTAAAGTAAACAGTTTAGATTATTTTGTTTAGAACTGTTTAGACCCATCAGCTATGGGTGAAGGCTCCAGTATTGTAAAAATTGTGAAACAAACACACTTATCCTAGCTGCTGAGAATTTGGCTGATATACATTGGCAGTGTATGATCACACCAGTAGAAAAGGGTGACTTAGCCAGGTGGTCTCAGCAGTGTATCATGTATCTGTTAACCCCAGCTGTCTGGTAAAAGAATGGTAAAAGTTTGGAAAACTCAGGTATCTGAAAAAGATGCATTTTAATGATAAAGATAGAATGGATTGTTAGCTACTTGCTTGTCAGAAGCTAATGTGCAACATTAGGTATACTTATAACAATCCAGTGTTATATAGCTACCAAATCCCTCTCTGTTTTGGATGCGTGATTTTTGACCATACTTAAGAATCCAGAGCACAAAATTAACAGTTTAACAGCCCAATCCCACAATTCATTAAAGCACAGTTTTCAGCCTTTAGCATATTCTAAAAGTCCACAGTTTAACACATTTAACTTGTTTCAGAGCAAATCTCTGAATTTACTTTATTCTTCAATTTGTTAAATCCTTCACCATAATGGGAGAGAGTAGTTTGACAGAACTTAAAAACCAAGAAATCAATGGTACATGACTCATTGAATTCCACTGCCGCACCTGGAGGAAATTAATTTAGCCAAGCAAAACAGTCAAACCCAATGGTACCTTTCAGCACCATTTTATGTGGGAGACTATCCACAGCTGGGATATCTCTGTTTAAGGCCTTGAAGAATTTTGGTTATCCTCACAGGACAGCAGTGTTCTTGTCTACAATGACATCCCCAGAGAGGTGTCCAATATTGAGCCCTGTCCTATAAACACTTCATACCCCACTGTCATAGTATTTTACTCAAACACCTGCCACCCATTCTGCCGACATTACCAGAGAGAGAGCTGAGTAGGTGGCGGGGAGAGAGGGAAGAAGGGAGGGGTGATATTGTTGGCAAACTCCTACAGCTCTGTAGGCTGGAGAATGTGTAGAGGTGGAGAGGGGGATTTAACAGAATAAATATTATTCTTTCACAGAACTGCTTTGAATCAGAACAGAACAGCAAATTTAAAGCTGTGAGGATTGGATGAGATCATTTAGGGGATAATGCTGTTATAAAATAAAATAAAAATATAAAAAGAAAGGGGAGGAGGAAGTAAGCAGTAAGAGGAAAATATAACAAGGGGGCAACAGCAACTGAAACAAGAAGGTGAAGAGGGAATGGAGTGTGAATAGACTATAGATTTATAATGGGTGATTTAATGGCAACTTGATGATAATGTCAGCTTTTGAAGGCAACATGCCTAAGGCTTAGGTACATTCATGTATTTATGTACTGCTGATTTTCTTGATGTTCTTTTTACAGATGAAATCAAATGGTAAAAATGAGGTTGTCATTGAATGCACCATAATTTGAGCTTTAATTACATTATCATTGACTTACTTGTTCATTCGTTCATTTATTCAATGAACAAAAAATACTGATGTAACTAGAAGGATTTGTTGGATTTTCAATGGTCCTTTAATAAAACTGTGTGACAGGCAATATCAAGAAAATGACTCAGCCTGGGGTTAAAGTTGTACTCTTTTTCCAAACACTTATTATGAATGGTTCATTTAAAATTGTACAAAAAAAAATCCAACAGTGTGTTAAACAAATAAAAAAAAAGGAGCTCATATTTCCATTAAATTTTAATTTCACCCATTTTGTTTAAGGTCATAACTCCTAAATCTTTAGCAGAGTTCACTGTAGATTATCAGTTTTGCTGAGCATATGGACTCCAGTTTGACTTAAATATAACTGTTGTTAATAAAGTCAGAAATATCATTGGATGCTCTAGGATAGCTCCAAAATAGATGCATTCACAGCTCTGTTTGCACGCTTTCTGAAAGTTCAACTCTAAAATTGTTTGTAACAATGAAGAGAAACCGTTGCGATGAAGAGAAGCTCAACATATTAAAGAGGATGTTTGTTGACTTGCTGAGTTATAAGGACTTAAAGGTTTCACGTCATCATATTTTTCAGTAAGAACTAAACTTCTGTTGTTTCCATGTCACGTGTAGCGCGCAGAGGTGAGGACCCAAATGCAGGCAGTCAAGGCAGGAGGCAGAACTGTGCTGGTGACAAGGTTTTATTCTTGAAACACAGGACAGGGAACCACACACGACAGGGGAATGCACCACATGTTAGGAACTGACAAGGAATAACAGAAAACCAGGAGTACTTATACACAGAGGGAATAACAAGACACAGGTGAAGTGGATGACTAATCAGACCAGGTGAACTAACGAGGCAGGAACAGAAAACCACAGCACACACACACAAGGAAAACTAAACATAACCAGAAACCCAAAAACATGAACAAAAAAACCATAACCGTGACATTCCAGGTCTGAGTTATTTGACTGAATTTGACTTTCACTGGTCAGATCTCACAATTCGATTCTTCCATAAAGTCCTTTACCAAGAATGCAAGAATTGGATTAAAGTCCTCATGATAAATGTGCAAAAGGACAAAATTCCATAGATTTAAATCTGCTTATATCAAATTCTTCAGCATTATATGTTGTGTATATACAAGTCTTTGTATATTACAGCCATTTATTAGAGCCATATTCAAGGCAAACAAAAGCTAATTTAAGGATTTACATTAAACAATTTTTTAAGTTAAATGCTTAAAACATTTAGACTGAGAATGACTTAGATCATTAAACTATTTCTTTACATTCGTTCTGGCAAGGAGGCTTTGAGAGACTGAGACATCCACACAGCTGAGATCAGCTGATGGAGTCTGTTAGGATTTTGGCTGAATAAACTCTAAATCCTGACTGTCATGTTTACATCATATCAAATTTTAACGATACTGTCACCCTCATCTTTGTGATTTTACATCTAACATGTATGTTCAGTTTAAATTATGTCAGTTATTTTTACACTTTAGTGCAGTTCATTTAGGCTTATTTGTGCTGTCTAAGAAGACCAAATTACAAATTTTTGTGAGTAGTTTTATTCATCACTTCAGTTTACAACTTAATTTGAACAAATCCCGGTGTAAGTGTAATTGCATTGTGGTAATAAAAGAGTGGCACAAATCAATTTTAATATTTATCAAAATGATGGGGGAAAATATCACTAATGTTTTCTTATTCAACAGGACAAGGATCCTGAATGTACAACCCAAGTATCAGGAACATGACAGGCGTGTGATGGTGGATGAATTTCCGTTGAAACAAGTTTTCTAAGTGTATTTTGTAAAATCTCTGTACCATGCACTCATGTTTTGCAAATACATATATTCTCTTAACTCTCTACTCTAAGAATTATTCACAGAAAGTTCTGGGACTCCATCTTGCATGCACATTTCAAGCAGTTACTGATCTTCAGGTAACATTTTTTAAGTTTTCCCTTTTTTTTCCATTCCAAATACTTCCATCACTTTCTTTGTGTGGAAAACTGTGTGCAGGGTGTTAATGCATGTTATAACTATTCACCACATCAAACTTTCCTTCAGTTTTCAGTTGTAACTTATGGCTTCCTCCTCACCTTCACAGGAAGATTGTGGGATTACTGAGGTCAATAGTAACAATGCTTCTGATTTCATCTGAACCATGTTTCAAAAGAAACTGTCAGCGAAAGATTTGAGTCAATCTATTTTTAACATAACTAGTTGTGTCAGTCCTGAGAAAAAACAGAGGATTTTTTTTTTTTACCATGCATAGATAACAAGTTTATAAATGAAAAAATACAGTGTTCTTACTAACCAAAAATGGTTTTATTATTAACAATGTTATTAAAAGATAACAGTGAGAGTGGAGAAAGTGTAAACTGTTGTAACTTCACATATTGTGCCCCTAGTACGAAAAGAGATGATCAAACTATCATCAGAGTAGTGAGACTTTACAACTTCCCACCGATATGTGAGGTCATCTTTTCCATCATTTGTTTGAAACACCTATATCTACAAATATAGCAGTTTTAGGATCCCAGTGGTTTTATAGTTGGCTCAAGCAGTTTGAAATTTGAATAAGATAAAAAAAAAAAAAAGAAAAAAACATTAGATTTTGAAATCTCATTCAGAATAATATATTATGGCAGATACTAGCCAAAGCTGAGGAAAGTACAAATTCATTTGATTTTCAGCTGACGTTTTCAGCTATTAGAATAGTGTAAATAAAGAATAATAATACTATTTAAAACCAGTCATGGACTGCCTTCTTCAAGAAACAGCAAGACAACAGCTACAAGAAATAAATAAATTTTTTTCTTGTGGGTCTTTTTTTTTTTTTTTTAAGAAACAATAAAACAAAACAGCCACTAATACTAGTTGCTCTATACAAGCCAGAGATTGCTGGTTTAGATACTGCTCTGAACACTTTTTCTCAATCCCTTCAGTTTTCTGCTTCTGCTGCAACTCCACATTTTAACATTTCTCTCAGAACTGTGAGATTGAAATCTCACTATTGGAATCTTACATTTTAAGCCTGAAACTATTACATATTGCACTTGAAGACACATGTTTCCATTTACCGATTTCTAGAGAATGGGCTGCAACTTTACAAATGCCAAACTCTTCAACACAGGTGGCCAATGGACTCATTGAACTTCAGCTGATGTGGTCCCTAGGATGACAGGTATGGAAGCAAAGGTCAATGTGCACAGAGAGAGGACAGTGTGCAGAGAAAAGAGCATCTCAGATGGACAGCACAGGGACCATTGGTTTTTTCAGACATAGCAGGGATTGAATTGGATTTATGTGGGAAGATTTAAGCTTCATGAAGCAGATCTCTCAATTTTCTCAGTGATCTTCTAAATGGAGATAGCAACAAAAATTATTTTAAGCTAAAATTAGATATGCATTAGTACTTTGATAACATAAAACACACAATGATGGACACTCCTCATATAAAAAGAAGAACTGTCCTGTAGGACTCTGGAACATACAGAACTTGCACACTTACTGAGGTTTATGTTCATTTCTGTTATTTAAGATGAATGAGAGGAACGTTTGGAGCACTTTAGAAAACAATTATAGTTGTATCACTGATCATCTGTATACAAGTACCTGGGAAACTTTATTTGAGCCATTTCCTGATTCAGATCATTAGACTTCTCTTTCTTTCCTTAATTTAATCTGTATCGTAGCCTGCTCCAACACATGGTGCAATCTCAAGTACTCACTCAACTCCCATGCAATAAAATCTGAACCCCATTGTTCTCCATGGTTCAACACTGACCCTCACATTCAAGTTCTTTTGGAAACTGCAGTTTATTAGAACAGTAAAATACACACATGTAGACACTTCTACATGTCTCAAAGCACTTTAGGGGGCCAGTCTCTTCATTCAAAGAGAAGTATGCAACGTTTAAGGTGCATAGACATGGTGCTACAACAGATTTTTTTTTTTTTTTTAATGTCAACATATTCACTCATAATTGAACAATATCTCATTTGGTGACTTCATATCTATAACATTTGAGTTAAATTTATTTAAATAACATCAGTTTGACTACTATCCAGTTTTCATTTCTCTACCTGCCTCTGAATGTTCTCATTAGCTTTGTCACTTATCTTATCTCTCACTTCTTCTGTCTCTAGGGATCTGTGGATGTCACTAACACACTGTTTTGACTGTTATCACTTGTCACGAGTGGTCTCTCTGTTTTGGGTAGTGTGGCTTATCTTTTTCTTCTTCCACTTTCTTCATTCACTTTACCTACTATACAGCCACCTGTGGCACCTGGCTTGAGGAGCCACACTGACCACAAAGTCCTGAGGGAGCTTTTTTCCAGCATAGCTAACGCTTAATATCCTCAACCCCCACCACTGGGCATAAAGCTATTCTGCGATGGAAGTACGCACAAGGAATGTCTAAAAGTCATAATCACCCAGTTCCTGTCTTGTTAGGGGTCAATTAGGTACACATGTACACTGATAGTGACCTCAGTTTCACTTCACTTTGACATCCTTTGCCACTACACTTAAAAATGACCCCTTTGAGTGACTTACCCCCTGCAGAGACTTCGTCTTTCTCCACTGTTCTTATACCTCAATGACCTGTCAAGCTTTTTTTACCTCCTGCTCCCCTGGACTTCACCCACCCTCATGTGCCCTCCCTGGCACCTTTGCCCTGCAGCCTGGCCTCATTCATCCAGCCACCCCTCTCCGGCCAGGGGAGCTGAAGGCCCTCTTTGTATATGCTCCCTGGGAGATATTAACCCCCGTCTCCATGCTCCCACCAAACAAAGGAAGCACTTACTAACCGCTAAAGCTTTAACAAACAGTGCCTTTCAAATGAACCCTGCTTCATGCGGTGCAGAGGGAGGGGAGTGCCCATGAGAAAAAAGCCCGAAACATTTGGTTGTTTTCACAGATTACAGAAAACCTGGAGGTGCTGGACTTGTATCTTGTTGAGTTGACTCACTACAACATGAGCTTCCTGCTTTGGCTCGAATGGTTTCCACTAAAAAAGGGAAGCAAGTAGACAGACATGCAAACTGGGACAAATACCCTGCAGCTCAACATTCTTGCCTGTAATTGAAAGCAAAACCTTTACCTACTGTTGATTTCCATTTCCATTACTAATATATCAGAGAAAAGCTTTGCCCAGAATCTATTTAACCATTTTACATGCAGAAAACCAAAAGAGCCTGATTCCCATAACAACTCACAACCACCTCTTTAACCATCATGATTTGTGAAATTGTAGTATCTGTTCGACAATGTCTGTTACTTATTATTGTGATACTGGAACAGTTCAGACATGGAACTGTCACTGGGAATTACAGCATGACTGTCTCCACTGGCACTTCCAGCTCTCTATTTCGCACCAGTTTAAATTATTTCCCAAGTAATGGAGCTGTAATTGAATGATTATTATTATTTTTTTAGTTTACCAGTTCCCAGTGCCTTCAAGGATGGTTCTTCATACCTCACTTATGACACATCAATAAATTTCATGTTAACAGTTACAACACTAGGAAACGCTAAGTAAAGTCTTCCTCCTGTTGACACATTGAAACACTGGCTTTGTTGGTTTATGCTCATCAGAACTTATTGGGACAGTAAAAACTCACAACCCACAGACAAACACTCACACACCCAAGTCATGCAAGTAGGGTGAAGTGTATAATATAGTTGAGGCGTGCAAGAGAATCACCTCAGACATGTGCACCTCATCATAAGATGCTGGGACTTTATGATGATTTTTCCCATCAAACAAACTGATGAGTGGATTGTGTTCCTTGTTCCTGACAGAGAAAAGAAAACAACAGAGATGAGAAACAGAAGGGGAACGATCTTGAAAGTCTTGATGTGGTGCAAGAATCTGTGGAGGATTATATTGTTTTTGAGTTTTTTGAAAGTGATGACATCGCACAACTGTGAGGACAATGAACAATTGCACTCATTATGGTGCATATCATCAGCATTTAGTTGAACTACAGGTCAACAACCTCTAAACTTGATGAATGTAATGTCAAACTGATTCACAAAGCTACAGTATGAATAGATTAGTTGACTGAAAGTGCAGACATAATACTGACATGTGGAACAGGAAATGCATTTTTCAAAAATTGTGGTTTTGGAAGACGTGTTTTAGCAACATTTAATATTTTGCTACTGCATCCAGAGTCAAGTGGAAAACAATAAACCAGAAGCAGGTGCAGTAAAGAGCTTTACAGCCTCTATTGTGCTGAGAAGATAAATGTCATTTTAACTGTTGTTCAAGCAGAATATGACCTTAATTGGACTCATTTTATGGGCTGGAGTTATTTTGCATTACATGAGTGGTGGAAGTCATGAAAGACATTGTTTAATTTACAATGTAGAAAAAAAAGTATGTGCATTTTTGCATTTTTTTTTCTTTTTTTTTCTTCTTTTTTTATTGATGGTGTTATGTTTGGAATTAAAAATTGGATCCAAGCACTAGTTTTGAGTAACACACTTTGTAGTCGTTAAATAAGCTGTCATGGCTGTGTTGCTAGTCTTCCCAAGGAGTCCCATCATCTTTACATCTGGATTTGTGTGCAGAGCCAACAACTTGGGGGTAAAACATAAACACTTGCTAGCCAAGCACAAAATTAGCAAACAAAAAGATGAATAAAGATTCTTGACATCCTGTAAATGATCCAAAGCACACACATCTGCTGAATGTACTGATATAAAATAATCATTGTAACAAAGCTTGTTCCTTATAAGGTGTCTTCATTTCATTTTGAGGGATAGCTTTCTTCTTTTCTTACCTGGAAAACTTGTTTAGGTTTTTTACTGAATAGTTTCTTAAACTAGCCAGGCACCAGATGAGATTTGATTAGATTCTCAGAATTTTCTTGTGGAAACAATTCATTCACTGAGCTCCACAGGCAGCAATGCAGAATAGTGTGTAAAAGTCCATCCTACCTCTGTCTGAGTAAACATCCTTCTATCCATCCAAACACATTTGTCACAACAACCCCCCCCCCCTCCCCGGCTCAAGTCCAAGTTAGAGAAATCATCTTCCCACATCTGAGCTTTTTGCCTATGAATGAGGCTTTGTCTACAGAGGAATGAGATCCATATCACCCATTTGGCATCGCTCATGTCGTCACTAATCAAAAACAGATGAGCAGACAAGTTGTGCTATACATTGCCTGTTTGTATTAGACTCAATGTGTGTATGCAGGAGTGTGTGAAGCTTAAATGGATTTTGCTGCAGACCTATAGGACAAGACTAAGTTTAAAAAAACAAAGTTCATGTAGCGATCATAGTGTCAATCACATACATTGGTCTGTATCATGAGCTGACATCCCAGTCAGCAATATTTTGAAAAAATATTGTCATTACTGCAGTTTAACCAGTTTTGGTTTAACTAACCAAAAAAGTAACAGACTTTTACCAAAAATACTCTTGCAAATGTGTTCACAGGACAAAAGCTACGTGCCCTCACAACTGATAAAGACAGAGGTTAAAAAAGCAGATCAGGACTCATACAGTTTAAAACAAGTGATGTTTCCTGCTGTCATCCAGCTACAATAGTCACAGCAGAGCCACTACTCTGCCATCCATAGGTCATATGAGGAACAACCACAAACCTTTTCTCCTGGGACACAGCCCACAAAATCAATACAACCATTCAACTAAACAGTCAACAGTCCTGACAATACAATTAAATTATACATCAATAATATTTATCTCATCTTTGGTGACTGCATACCTGAATTTTCTTTAATCCTTTTTTCAGACTTAATTATAACAAATTTCACATCCCAACTGCTTCACTGAAGAACAGTTTGTCTATATGTTGTGGACCAACATGTATCATAGCAGCCCTTTAGAAGTTTAGAAGTCCCCATTAGGTTGCTGTAAACTGTGTCAAAGGTTGTGGTGCTAGTGTGTGAGTGATCCTGGGTAATAGACCACTGTCAGCCGAAAACTGAAAATGAAAAAATAAAAAATAAAAATGAAACAGGCTCAGTGGAATGGTTCAAAGGCAGTGCATTTTGAGCACCAGCATTCAGATTAGAAATCTATCTGCTCAGCAGTGTGTAATGCACTCTGTTACTCATGGACACTTTAGGAGGACAGATGCATGAAGACACAATATTCGAACAAAAGCTGGACTGCTGAACTTTTCTTTCTGATCAATTAAAACCTTGTTGAGCCATTTTCTGCGTACCATAACCATATTTTGCATGAGAAGTGCAAAAAAAGCTGACTACTTGTTAAATTCAGAGCCCAAGTTCTCACTCCATTCTATGCAGTTGTGGTGACAGGCTATTTCTTGAGCTTCATTGTTATAAATAGATGCTTTCCAACCAGCAGAAAGTTGCTCTTAAAAAGCAACTTTGTGATGTTTCCCAAAACATGCTGCTCCCAAACTTCTCATGGCCACATTCATTCTGTACAAAGGATCTCTGTTCACTCTGGCCTCTCTCTTTGTGAACTTAGTCAGCAAGCCCTCAGCAGTGGAATGCCTGTTCTCGGAGTTAGGAGGTAAAATGCACACAGAGGGATGCACAAAGTTGTGTGTATTCACTTCTCTATGTATTTTCTAAAGATAATCAAATTCAGTCATGGCTGAAAGCTAGACAGGTGTGCTTCCAAAATTGGAGAATGTGTCTCCTATATTTGAGACCTGCAGCCATCACTGTATTTCATAACTTGTAAAGTTTGATTAATGTGAGCTGCATGAACCTGAATTGTACACTATTCATTTTAGGAAAGAAATGGAGAGTTTGAAGAGGGACAGACTATCTGCGAGAATGACAGGAGATATGGAAGGATGGTGAGTAGGCATTAAAGAGTGAGAGGTTGGGAGCTTCAGACACCCTCTTCACCAGTAGAGACTGTATGAGAGGGATGAATGTAGTTCTTTGTGCTGGGCAGACTGTGGACTCCAATGTATGTGTGTGCGAAAAAGAAAGAGACCTAGGCGGCCCAGGCTCAGGGCCTACAGATGTCTGGAGCTGTGCCGCTCACCCCCGGCCTCCACAGGCAGCAAGCAGCTGTTGTCAGAGAGAGACAGGCCGCCCCGGAGAGACTGGGAGGGGGCCAATGGGCAGAAAACAAGAAAGAGCCTCTTTCACAGCCTGGTATGTCCTTCTGGATCCCCACACAATGTATCCTTTGAGGACCCAGAAGAATAACATTTAGATTTAAAGTTTTCTCATCCTGGGAAGTTTGGGTCGACTCGTTCAGTCATCCTGCTCACCAAACTGTTGAGGGGTTGATGCTGAGGTTAGAGCTGGCAGATGATCCAAAAACTCTTACAGATAACGTGAGCGTGCACTCAAACATTTCAAGCACCCAATGACCAGTAAAAATAAGGAAATATCAGTTTTTATTGTGAAACACAGAATTCTGATGTTATGTTCTCAAACATTTTGTCAAGGGTAACAATCTGCAAGTGACTTTACTGGTTAACAGACATTTACAGTTTGCCAATAACTCGAACACTGACAAACACATTCCAGTCTCAATCAGTCACAGACTTCAACATACTATAAACTTCAAGTAGGTGCTTATGAAATGAGCTTGTAGCACCTGCAGAGCCAAGAGAACTCATCGTAGAACATTATTTACCTTTGCAGTTTTGGAAATGCTTACGCAGAAGAATTAAGAAAGTATTATCTGACAAATATCTAGGGAGGAAAGGTTTTATGTTTTATCTGTAGTTTGCTTTGCCAGTTGGAAGGAAACGCAGGGGAGAACCTTTTCATTTTACAGCTGGAGTGCACTTAGAGAAAAAATAAACATGTCATATCACTGAGACAGATTGATAGCTTGCAGGCTATATTTGTGTTTCCTGGGAAGTAACCCATACAGTGTGCACCCTGCATGTTCACCATATATATAGACAAAACATAATGTCATGTACATTTATTTCAAGCTTTTTGGGCGATTTCACATGTAAAATGACATGAAAAATGATTAGGGTGCAGGTTAAGGTGAAGGGCAGTGTTTTATCTCTTCACAATACATGGCATGCAATGACATGCAAGAAACACAAAAATGCTATAATGATACAGGCCTTGACTTACTGCAATGTCACTAACTTTTTCATGAAACAAGGCTGAAACTCATAGATGAAGAGGATATGTTGCAGCTAGTTAACATGTTAGATTATTAAAGATTAAAACTTTTAAGCTTTCTGCTTATTTGAGTTTGAGAATTAAAAGACTGTAAGAATGATAGAACCTCTGAGCCACACACTAAGCCACCTAAGCTATGAAACACATGAAAGATGGAGGTAATAAAAACAACATTACTCAAAAGTTGGTTAGGCATTATTGCATTGTGTAATTTTTGTAATGATGGAGTTGAAATAAAACAAACACACTGATAAATTTCTGCACTCATCCATCTTATCCATCAGACATCTCACACAAGCATGGCTCTTCAAAGCATGCATGGCATGTTACGGGGCATCCACAGCTGAAAAGGCGTGATAGGACAGCACGGACCAGCAAAATAGATCTCACAGCGAAGACTGCTCTGCCATAATAAACACACCAGAAGATCTGGGAAGTAACAAACCTACCTACCATATGTGTCCAAGCATAGCCATAATCATAACATTGATTTCATTTGGTTATGAAGAAGACAAAACTGATAGAGTAGCTAATAGAGTTGCAGAAAGTGGGATATGAATCATAAACTCAGCGTTAACTGATACTAATCTGTAGAGCAGATGTAGTCATTGCAATCATTACAAAACAAGATTAAGTAGTTTTCAATTTTGATAAAAAATAAGAAGTTTAAGATCCTTCTCATGCGGTCAAAGAGATGCAGTATATCTCTTTATAGAAAGAAATGAAACCTTAAATAGGAAGGGTAATTTTAGGACATGTTTTAATAATAATTGAATAACCATGACCCAGATCACTGACTGAGTTATTATGTGGTTAAATATCAGTTATAACAAGAAGCTCTCAGAGAGCACACACCTCCGCCAAGCCAATGTAAATTTTCTTTAACCAATGATTGTGGGCATTATTTTTTAGTTTGAAATTAAACCTACGATTACCAATGATTACATGACCTCCACCTTGGTGCAAGTAATGATTAAAATACTCCACAAAATAATAGAAGACAGACTATTTTATTTTAAAGTAAACTAAGCAAAAGTCCAGCCTCTAAAACTTGAGCAAAATTTCATCAATTCACTACTAATTTTATTCTTTGAATTACTGCAGTTCAACATTACATGCCTTTACAAGATTAAGTTTCTCAGGTTCAAAAAACATTCAAAAAAAGAGGCAATGACAGTTTTGTCCAATTAAACAGGAAACTGTCTAAAACTACTTGATCAATGAACATTTTCAAAGAGAATGTATTAAATGAGATAATCAATCACAGTTATTAACATTTTGAACTAATTCTATAAATGCAACCACTCTGTGTTAGTGTACAGTAAATGCTGTTTAATCACGCAAAGTATGGTAACCACATTATTACAGGTTGCATAAAACTCAACAAACATAAAGTACAACTTGACAGCGGTAGACAAAGCATGGTATAAAGAAAATTTTAGCTAACTCTGCTTCTGTAAGTCATTTTCTATAAAGTCACTTATGATAAATCTGAGGTTTGCTGAATGCTAACATTTTTAGCATCCCAACATCAGCTGTTATTGGGGTCCTAAGCAGTTAATAGCAATTCACAGACATACTTTATATGAAGCTTCCCACTTCTTTGTTCCAGATGCTGCAGGTTGCCTGGTGTCAAATGAATTGGGGGCTTTAAAGTGAAATCATGTTAAATCAAGTTAAAAGTTTTCTGTTTTTTTGTATTACTTAGGACAGAAAAGTGGAGAGAAACATATTTAAAGGAAAAGTAGGAAAAAGAAAAACTTAAAAATGTTTGAGGGCGTCAACAAAAGAGAGTGAAACTTAGGAATAATGCAAACCACAAATAGGCTCATTCAGTGAAAGAATGTATAAACATATGACTGAGTTTCTTGGGAAGTATGGCAAGCCAATGAATGCTTGCTTGTTGGTCACTGAAACATTGTGGCAGCAACCCACAAGACAGTTAAAAGAACAAAAACTGAGAGTTCAATGTGCATAAGAGGACAGCAACAGTTACAGCATCAATCCCCCCCTGCACTTAGTCTATCCATCTTTGAATTTCAAATATACAAAAGACTCATTCAGGGCCCAAATCTATTCTTAAAGTTAGAGGTTTGTGCTGAGATTAGGCTGTTTATTGCATCTAGGTTAGAGGCTAAAGCAGTGTTTTGCCAAGGGATACTAGGGTGCCCTAAAAAAATTTTGAGAGGGATGCTAAAAAAAAGAAAAGAAAAAAAAAACATTCAGCAGTTATCAGGGTGCTCTGCTTCACTCTGCTAATCAAGCTAGCGTGTAGCAAAATGAGCAGGTTTTTTGTTTTTGGCAACAAATAGACCAAAGGAGCAGACCAACAGCCCCGCCATGTCCCACTCATGCAGTAATGGGCCCGAACCCAGTACCACATGCACCCCAAAACTTAAAAAGAAACATGCAAAGAAATGTGCCACAAAATAGTCTTTAGTTTATTGGCTGCTTCTTCGATAACTACAGTCAAAACCATGTCAGTGGCAGAAGGAATGATCAACTCATCTGCTATAGTGAGCTCTTTTAAACCAGGAAACTTTGCAAACTACTTAAGGTGAGTTGAGCTTTCAATAAGACAGATGCTGCTTTAGTAAAACAACTCTGCTATATATGATAGGTGAGTAGTTCATTTCTAAAGTAATCAACAGTATTTTCTTTGTGTTCAGGATGACTAGTCCCCAAGTAGCTTTATTACTTGTTACTTACATACACATGCAAACACCTGAACATGCACACACACACACACACACATACACACACACACACACAAGAGAGGTTTGATTTCTTTTGTTCTGTTCTTATCTGTCAACAGTTTTATTATAAAGTTTATTATTCAGTGGGAAAATACAGTGCTGAAAAGATGTTTACATATTTTGTAGCATTGGCTAGGTTTGAGGGTCCTTGGCCAGAAGCTAATGCTGTTTGGAGGGGCCTTGGTATTGAAAAGTTTGGGAACCCCTGGGCTCTTTACAAGTACAACATATGATTGTAATGTGCATAAAATATCAGCGATTCAAACAACTTTTGCACATGACCTCACATACATTGTGTGGGTCATTTTCACATAGTGGAAACTACCCCCTTTTGGAAACCAACAGAAAAATCCTCACAGTGTATTTCTTACACTTAAAAGTGAAGATTCAGCATAAGATAATGGTAAGGCTTGAGTTTAGATTAATGTTAAGAAGTTAGTGAATGCATTGTGTTGATCTCCATAAATTCTGTGTAAATGTATGTCCTTTTTAAGAGATGGAAACATGCTTGGGTGCAAATCCAATGCTCCTACTAGGACCCAAATGAAGATGGAATGAGTACTCCAGACAAAGGGAGGTGGAGGTAGGGAGGTGAAGTGGAGGAAAAGGACCCCTATGGGTTTACCAAACAGCCCAGGAATGCAGTGGTAAAAATTAGTTTGGCTCTCTGGCACAAGATGCCTCGTGTGACTGGGTTTAGATGACGACTGCGACAAAGACTCCTTTCTTACTGACTTTAATAACTACAATGTACTGTGGAGCCACACACAAGCAAGTGCTTGTTATAGAAAATATTAATACAACCTGACATGGCAATACACTCATAAACAAGGATAGTAATTGTTTGTATAGCATTCAGTGGAAATATACTTTAATCTTCCAAGTGGACAAATAAACCCTTTGCAATAAAAAACAAAGTTTATTGTGCATGAGATTTTACCTATTTGGTTAATATCTAAGAACTAACAGAGTAAGTTGTCAAAAAATGTTCTATATACATTTTAATTAGGCAACTTGGCTCCTTGTTGCAATGGCCTTATAAACTCGACATTTTAGACAAACTCTTGTGTATTTCATGTGGACTGACAAAACCATCAGCTCACCTGTGACCAGGGATAAGTGGACAGTGGAACCACCAAGCTCTTTGACAGTAACCAGGTTACATACAGTATGCCTATCAGAGTTGGTGACTAAACTTTATGAATCATGTGATGATCAGAAGTTGTGTTGTTACAATTTTTCCATCCATCCATCCATCCATCCATCCATCCATCCATCCATCCATCCATTCATCGTCTACTGCTTTTCCAAGGCTGGGCCATGGGGGGGAGTTGGTTCAGAAAAATATGGAATAACATTTGGTGAGTTGGGGAATTTTTTTTCACACATATGTAAGGTGTATAAAATGCAGGGTAGGAAAGGGATCTGAATGGAATAACTAGGAAGCGTGGTATCCTGTGGAATGTAGAATAAACTGTTGATCAAATGTGTAAAGGGAAGCTAGTGAAGCAGAAGTGTATGAATGTGTTTGGCAGGGGTAATGAATATTAACTGTAGGTAATTTGATTTAGTGCACATGTATGTATTTGGGCAAACAAACCAAGTGTATTAGAAAAGTTCTGTCCTAAATGAGTTACTGTAATTTAAAGTGTTTTATGGCATTGGTCAGTTTTTGTCAACATACTGTGTCTGCATACACATTAATACGATCCTTCTAAATCTGACATTGCGCACATTATCCTGCCCCAGGCACCACTACCACACATAACCACACTTTACCCCTTCACTGGCTTCCATTTCCACATCGGAACAATATTTTTAGTGTATTTCACAGGGTCACACGCCTCCTAGTTATACTAGCCACATCCACTTCCTGCTCTTCACGCACCTTACACATGTGTGAAAAAATTCCCCAATTCACCAAATGTTTTTCCACATTTTTCTTTGTTTTTAAAGAGAGAGAGAGAGATCTGAATCTCCCAGCTGTTTCCTACCCAATGCACAGGATACAATCTTGCTTCAGTAGGGTATTTCCTAATGTATCTCATCGTAATGAAGAAATACACAGTTCTTAAAGTCTCTACCTGGACCTGCTACAGATGATTCTGTGTAACAGCTGTAATAGCAGAAGTCTTAAAGTTTCTAGTTTACAATATATGACCCTTCAGAGATCTTTACAACAGTGCTCTGTTCACAGACACCCTCACATCTGATCCTATAAGAATGTCAGGGTCTAAAATGAGAGCTTTGTTACAGTCAGTTATTCAGTCACAATATTCCTTATACCTGTGTTTTGTGAGATTTTAAAAATCATCATGAGGCCTACTTAATAAAAAGGTAATATTAAATGTTTAACCCTTTAAAATTTGCTTGCAACAGTCACAAAAGCATATTCCTCTCTATATCCATCTTTTCATAAACATCATAAAAAAGTACCTCTTGGTCTACTTAATTACAAAATTTAATTTAACCACCCATAAATACTATTAAGATCTGATAAAGACATACTATGAACATCATTATTTGCTATCTATTCAAGAATGTGAGATCAAATGCTTATCATCTTGTTACTTGAGTTGTTACTTGACCAGAGATGCACCGTTTCCCATCTTGTTCTGATCAGCTTTCTTTTCTACAACCAGTTCAGGTGTTACCCTCAACAATAGCCATCTTGTCCAAGCTGTCACTATTCACATTCCTAAACCCGTGTAATCCCAACTCCACTACATCATAGTGTTACCACAGGTGACGAATATCACCAGCAGACACAGTGCACCCTTTGTTCCCTCATGTTTGGTTTTCCTTTTTAAAACATAGCTAAGCCAAGAATGGACACAGACATAGGATGGGGTTCATTAGGAATTTGAGTCAAATGCAGGTGCTGTGACACTGACACCCAGCACCTGTTAGGTACCTCAGACTATCAGTTTATCAGTTTTAATCAAAACATATCCATTCAATGGCTGGAACTGTGTGTGTGAAAATGAACAAATGTCCTAGGAAAGGCTTCAGAAATCTGGAGACAGCTGCAGTAGTGAGAGTGATAAAAATCTTTCCACTGAAAGAATGTCTAAACCAGTGAATATAAGAGACAGCCCACACTAATCTCAAGAGGTTACACAACCACAATGTGAATTGAAAACCGTATGTTAAAGTTCATAGCCTTTGTGTTAACATGTTTCCTGCGCAGATAATAATGTAAAACCAAAGCTACTCCAGTAGGTGGCATCACCACACAGCAGAGAGAAAATGATGCATGTTTGCACACAACACACACTTGCATGAGGATCTTTGAAAAGTAGCAGCATTAATAGTGTTTCCCATGGGTTTCATTTTTATATCCCTCTATCTAATTAAAATTTTCATTGTAGGGCACCTTAAATCAACAAAATTGGCTCTGTAATGTCAGAAGGCATGCATCTTTGTGCAGGCTTGTTGTAACTTTCCAATAATCTGCCTGAGAATAGATAGAAAAACAGCTAATATGTCAATAAATAAGGCCCATTACCTTCTCTGCACTGAAGGTAAGTTAATTTTCTTCTCTAAAACAACCTCCATCTCTCTGTTTCTTCCCTAGCTGGAGCTCTAATTATTTATTTAGTTCATTCTCACCAGAGTCACTCAACTTGCAGCACCAGCACACTGTAACGCTGTAGGATAAGATACACAAAATCAGATAGTAAGGTAGAAGAATCAGGAATGACTTAATGAGTTGAACAATTATAACAAAAAGGATTTCAAAATTACTCAAAATTAGGACTATGTAAGTAAACAGACATACTGTCATGATGACTTCATTAATTTATTAAAATCTGTTCAATTAATAATGATAACTTTTTTTTAATTAATCTGTTTGTTATTTGAGCGTCTTCTTCAGAAAAGTGCAAAATACTTTAAACAAACGGCTACATATCAGCCTCACAGACATGGTAAGTGAGTTGTCTCTCTGTTCTCACCATCGTTTGCACTGACACTCTCCACCTCTGCACTCACTCTACAGGCGCCTGGTAAAACAGCCTCACCACCGCCAGCAGCCATCTGTGCCTTTCCGTCACACACTTGCCTGCTGAACCCACAATCAGCAATTTGCTTGGTAAGTTTGTCACTGCATATTTGACAAGTCTTCCATCAGCAGAAGAAACATTATTTTATCATAAAAAGACAAAAAACGAGAGAGTTGGGATGTCAAAGAAGGTAAAAAAAATTGTATGAAATTAAAAACTGAAATCTTTTGCAGTCTTGCAAGCTGATGTTTTTACTTCATGTGATGGATTATTCCAACTTCAGAGGGTTTCTGCAGATCAGAAGAAGAAATCGATTTAGTTGTGCAAAGACATCCTTTTATTAAGTGCAAAAGCTTAAAGAACAGGGTGGGGCATCAGTTTGCCTGTAATCTCTTAAATCTCTGTGAGATATGTGCCCCAAGATGGAACAAATCTCCTGAAAAGATCTCTGGGGCTCCCAGAGCTGTCTGCCAGAGGAAAAAAGCACTGCCTTGAAAGGTTTACTTTCAATCTTTTATTCCTAGAATCAACAGTGCTTCATCCTGACTACAGGATATCACTGTACTAATTGTAAGTTTTGTTAGTAGTATTAAACTAAAGAACTTGATGGTCAATTCTTAAGTAAATACAGATAGTGGTATTTGATGGATGTGTTGTTGTTGTGTGGGGGCTAATCCCTCATTTCTGACATGACCAAAGTGAACTGCACAAAATGTCTTTAAAGGAAACTAAGAATACCTCTAAGACACCAAGATAGCAACACAGACTCCTTGTATGTCTGTTTCTGAATGACGCACTAAATTCAGGAAATTGTGATCTTCACAAGATCAATGTTTAATGTCAGCAATGCGATCACTGTCACACTGCTGACATGCAACACATTGTCATGCATGTTGAAGAAAACTTATGATTCCTACTGAAAGCAAGAAAACTGTGTGTGGATATAGCTTTAAAAAGGTGAAATAAAGATGGGCCTGAGCCTTCACAATCTTTCCAATCCTAAGAAGATTGATCCAAGTAACTATCCCTAAGAGCCAAAGCTATCATTTCCCCCCTGCATTTTATTTCTTTCTGACTTTTTTTTTTTTTGCTTAATTGATTTTTACAACAAAGCCTGGAATACCAGTTGAGCCGTGTTGATTTTCTAGCTGCCAGTTCTATGAAATGACTCTAAATTTCTTTGTTGCTTGTGCAGACGGTATTGACAAAAATGAAGGGACTGCAGTCAGTAAGAGGGCAAACACTAATTCCAGGGTGTTCGCAGTGTTCCTATAATAATAAAGCAGATTTTGGGTGGAAGGATAAAGGTTATGGATCTCTCAGAACATGTTCAAGCCACCAAAACCTATAAAAGTAGTTCTGCAACTTCTTGGTATCATCTCTGGTGACAAGGCATACTTAGATTTTTGAACTGTATTGATTGGATACCTAAAATTAGTGTTGTCCAACCTATGAGATAGACAGTTGCCTAAGAAGTAATCTATTGAGAGGCACTGCAAGTCACATTTGGCTCAACAGGCAAAATGACAAGGTAGAAAAAAACCATAAGGTGCCCAGTATAAAAGGAGAACACAAGCGACTGATGAAGGTAGTCATCTAATCATTTTTATTGTTTTTCTCCTCTCTCATCACTCCCCCACTGTCAGTGTCACTGTCAGCATAAATGAGCTCAGTAAGCTGTTAAAGCAGACTGTTACCTTGCTCATTGCTTTCTGATTTACATAATATTTCTTTTCAATTGAAGAATGTGTTTTGATCTTGTGTTGTTGTCCATAATTTGTACAAGATGGTTCACGGTTTAGACGAAATGCATACATAATTTTATGTGTTTAACAATTTGGTTAATTCATTTTCTCTAAAACATTTTTAATTCATTTCATATGTACACATTCATTTCAGTCTGAGTACCAATGTTTGTAACATGAATCCATTCTTACCGTAATGATTTTGGTATGAAATAAAAAGGAAAACATAAGAACTGTAAGTTAATTCTCAACTTCTTGTGTATGTAAATTTTTTTATTTTTTTTTTTAAACATGAAAATCTATTTCCCCACATGACCCTGCAATGGAATATAGACTGTAGACAATGGATGGATGGATGGAAGATCTATTTCTAAAAAACTGATGAAGAGTCACATCTTCTCCTTACTTTTTTTGAACAATGTTAATTACAGTTCTGTATGTAATGAAATGCATCACTATAAAGCTGTGTCACTGGATTTGAGTTTGGATATGGATCAGTTTATTAGAATGTGTCTACATTGTAATACTGGTTTGAGTACATTATAGTATAGATATATATATATATATATATATATATATATATATATATATATATATATATATATATATATATATATATATATATATATATATATATATATGTTGTTGTTGTTGTTTTTTGTTTGTTTTGTGTTTTTTGTTGTTTTTTTTTATCAGAACTGCTCAAAATCCTTCACTTTGTCAAAATGAATTACTAAAAATTTACTAAAATGCAAGAAATTAAGCATTGAGTGTTCAAATCTTTCTCCAAGAATCTCACATACTACCACTTTAATGTCCAAATAAATTATATGTCTGAATAAAAGGAAATTTATGTCTATGTCTTGAATTCATTGAGTCCATTTTTCATGATATTTAGGGC
The DNA here is from genome assembly GCF_017639745.1 of Melanotaenia boesemani. Taxonomy (NCBI): domain Eukaryota; kingdom Metazoa; phylum Chordata; class Actinopteri; order Atheriniformes; family Melanotaeniidae; genus Melanotaenia; species Melanotaenia boesemani. Next base: position 26,024,853 of record NC_055683.1, on the reverse strand, counting down.
TTCCTGCTATTCACAGCCCTCTGTGAGCTCTTTATACTAGTAGAAGTTATTTTTATCTATTGTTTTCAGAAAGATCATGACATTAATCCCCACATTTAATCTGTTATAAATTAATTAAATACTTTGGTTAATTGCAACATGGTCATTGCACAGTAAACATCAAGCATTGTAACTTATTATATATGTATATTAAATACAGCTGCACAGAACACCAAGCTCTGCTCTTAATTTATCTGCAGGAAGATTAAAGGTCAATACATCAGACCTGGAATATTCAGCACAATAAAGCTAGTTTCATTTTAATGGCCAGCCTTTGTTTAGTTTCTTTTCTTGCCTGACATTTAAGTTTATAGCAAGCTAGAATAAAACTCTCACATACCCACAGACAGAAAATACTATCTGAGGTATAGCAAGGAGTCACAGTCTCAGTCTTTGTGTTTGTCTTTTGATTGAAATATTCACAACGTATAAAAGATCATGTTGGGCGTAGAGGTTATACAATTAGAATGTAACTGAAGGAAATTTCCTTCTATCAAAACTGATTGAGTCACAGAAAAATGAAATGCAGACTATGAGAAATAAGGTACAATCAGTTATTACAATCCGTGTCATGAAGCCCATTTCTTCTCACCGTTTTCCTGCTTTATGTGTCAGTTATGAGTGAAAGGTGAGATAGTGCTCAGACGCAGGAATGAACAGAACTAAAATCATCCCGGATTTTACAAATTTCTGAAACAGAGGCTTTTCTGTTAGTTTGTGCTTGTTAGTTGTGTGAAACCTACACAGCTTAGCATATCTTGTACAATTTAACCAAGTATACATGTAACATTTTAGTTGGATAAGTCACAACTTCTAACTAACAACCTTTGATAGATTTTCTTTTGTTGTATTATCATTTTTAATATTTTACAGAAAGAAAACTGTGGTTCAGCTTAGGGTTCAAAGTTAACAGAAACAACAATAAACTTAAATGAAACACGGGTAAAGTAGAGAAACAATAGATATTGCATCATAGCATTAAAACTGAATGTTCATTTTGCTAATATTCACTTTCCTTTCCCTTACATAACATTAAAGATTAGTAATTAAATCTTAGATCAAAATAATTAAAAGTTTTCAAAATGTTATTCCTTTACTTGTGTGTAACTTCTAATTTCTAGAAAGATAAAATGGAGTGTATGCTTCATCTCCTGTTTCATCAATAAGTAATTATCAGGAAATGTGACAAAACAAACATTATACCCCGAGTAGGTGACAGTATCGTTGCATGACTGATGAGGTTTATTAAGGAAAAATGTCCAGATGTTGTCCACTGGCATTTATCTAATGACAGCATTCAGATCTGGGATAAATAGCTGTAAGGCTTATCCAAAGGCAATTTTATCTACAAATGCAGGAAAGAGGTTTCAGATTAGACATATTAGGGGTAAACAACATTTGTTATAGCCACAGCTGTGCCTCAAGTGGCTCTTTGTGTATTGTGGTTGTCAAATATGATGAATTCATCAGACTGATTAGATTTTCCTCTTATATTGCTGTTGCCGTTTGCCAGTACAGTGTCACCTCTCTCCAGATCATTTTGACTCCACTTCAGGCAATGAAATTCAACCATGATTTGTGAGATAGTTAAACAAGAGGATGTGACCCTCTAAGGTGATAGAGGGAGATGACATCTCTGAAAGTACCCAAACAGCCCAATAAGCATGGCAGCTAGCTGTGTATTCACATGCTGTGCTGAATAATATGGTACTTCAGCCTGCCATCTACCAGCAGCTCACTTGCACACCACCTCCTCTCCTAATATATTCATATGTTTACTTGTTGCATTCTCTCCCTGTGTCTGCATGGATTTTCCAAAAGTGTTTTTGTCTCCTTCCACAGTCCAAATAAAATCATATTTAGTCAGCTGATGATGTTTAAGTCAGTGCATATGGCTCTCTGTGTCTGTGTTGGCTTTGTGAACCCTACATCTCACCCAGCTGGGATACACTCCAGCCCACTGTAACCCTGAAAATAAAAATGCAAAGAAGCTGGCTGAATGCTGTGATCATCATAATATTTTTTTAATTATGGTCCCTCATCTATGGCCTGCTGAAGTGAATTAAATATAAACATAAGCAAGTAGGATTAAATAAATACCAACAGCAAATATCTTACATGAACACAGCAGCACTCATAACAGGTTGATGTTAAGGTAGTTTTTAAAGTGCTTTGGTATTTTCATATGTATTTTAGAATACAGCAAGGTGCTGACTGTGAGGAGCAAGATGCTTTGCATAACAGTGTTACCCAAGGATAATGAGGCAAGGTTTGAGCTTGGGAGGATATAATCAAAAAGGTAAGGTTGCCACCAGGGACATACGGATTCACAAAAACTCTGTATTTTTCTCTGTATTCCGTCTAATACTTATTTATATTTTTCAGTAAGGGATAAAGCAGCAGAGTGTTGGGAGGTCCCACATTATCATGTACGCTTACATCTGTATTATGGCTCAAAAAGCTCTGAAAGAAAGTTCCAGCAGTGAAAAAGATATATATAGAAACATATGTCTGTTCATGCTTACTGCTGATGTTCCAGAGTAGTAGGAATGTGTTTAAATAGAGCAATATATTATATTAAGACATGTCAACACAAAACAAAAGGGAACTGGTCACCCAGCCAACACTTTTATAAGGCCTGTGTGGGTAGTAAATGGTTAAAACCACAAGGTTTTAACCATTTACAAGGGTACAAGGTTACTATAGATTCAAGATGGATTGTCCACTATGGTCACCAACCGGCTGACCATACTGGTGTTATCATCAGAGTCCTAGGTGAATCAATAATGAGATTTTTTTAAAAGGGCAACAAAAAATTGGGCCAATTTGGATTTTGCATGTGATACTTCACGTGTGTCCCACCTGTCACAGCCAAATCCTGCATAAAAGCCACATGGGAAATAATCATTGGGCCTACTTTGCAACCAGTATAGTGAGGGATGACCAAAAAACAGTTTCTTCTGACACTGGGAGGCAGAATGGCTAACAAAGGCAGACAGGTGGCAAGTAAAAGGCAAAAACCAGGGACAACTTAAAGCTGTAAGAAAAAGCTAGTAGTTTAAATACAAGGAAGGTTAAACAAATGGTCACATCCAGGCGTGACAGAGCTTTTTCAGTTGCCGCTCCAACGTTGCAGAACAGTTTGCCATTTTACATTAGAGCTGCCCAGTCTGTTTCTGGTTTTAAGTCCTTGCTTAAGACCCACTTCTTTGCACTGGCTTTTGAACATAGTTGAGCTTGACATTTGCTTGTTTTTACTTTTTATTCCAGTTTAGTGTCATTTGTTTTTTTTATTATTTTTTATTGTTTTACTGTGTAGTGTTTCATGTTGTAGTTGTTTTATTGTTCAGCAGCTGGGATTGCAGTAAATGTGCTATAAATTAACTTGAACTTGAACTTGTGTTTTTCCGTAACAGTGTAAACTAAAGTAATTTACATTGACTAAACTAAACTGAAATTATAAATAAAATTATAAAATATTAATGGAGTATTGTAATAAATTTGGTAATGGTAATTTAGATTGGTAAGCATGATCCATAACCCTCTGTAAATAGCTTTAGGACATTTATGCACCTCATTGGCTCTTCACACTACGTGAGAGGTTGAGACTCCTAGTAACCATAGCGATGACCATGTCTGCTGTCTTTCTGATGTTTTAGACTAAATAATTAAATCTAACTATGAAAAAAATCATATTGAATCTGGATATAAGGATCCTTATTTCTTAGCTGTACTTAACTTCTTATTCTTATTTCTCTGAGAAAAAATTGTGATAATCAAGGAAAATATTTTGCTCAATATAGAATTTGCTCAATTATGAAAATAACTGTCATGTTTGCATGTTAAGCAACATGTAAAACAAGATTCCAGTAAGCCTGAGGCTTACTGTATGCCCAGCACTGCCATCTACAGAACATACAGAGGTAACTCTACATTTATGCACAAACTTTATGAGGCCATAATGTCATATGTAAAGACAACACAGATATATTGATGCTGTGAGTGGAGTAAAGGTAGATCAAATATTTTACATAATATCATTCCATAATTAAATCCTCCCAAAGGCAAGGCAAATATCACAGGATATTACCAGGATATTGCAGATCAATATCATGCTTGTTGTGATATTCACAACAGAAATTCCATTTTTAATCTGTCAACACCTCATCTTGAAACTTCTAGCCCTTGCTGATACCTACTCTTAACCTGCCTAGAGTGTATTTGCTGTGTGATTTCTTTGCAATAGATAACAGATGCTTGAGTTAAATAATGCTACAAAGTGTGGAAATGGATTTATGTGGGACATTTCCGTTCCAGCAAGTTAGATCTTGTCTAAAATCTGCAGACAGGATAAAGATTTTTGCAGCCATATAAAACTGAATATGCTTTAACATGTTGCTGGGTAATTGTTTTATAATTATTTGTTGAGAAAAATGTAGGAATATCTCTTAAGAGGTTATGGTGCTCAGTGTAACACCTTTCATGAATGTGTAAATGAAATCTGAGCCTTCAAAGAAATCTGGAAAGGCTTGAAGAATTAGGAAGAAATATATATCATGTTGTAAGCTTCAATCAAAAAGAGATGCAGTGAATAGCAAACCACTAGGTCATAAGCTTCAGGAATTAAAGAAACACTAAAAAAAGAAAATAATATAAGAATAATTCAATAGGAAAAACAAAATAAAGACAATTTGTGTGCATCTCAACAAATCTAAATCTAAAGAGCTTGTACAAGCAACAGACTTACCCAATTATCAAAATAGCTTGCTGCATTATTCCTTCATTTCTTACTTATTCTCTCCATGCTACTCCATTCCTCACTGTTCCTATTTTTCTCTGCTTACCTCCTCATCCCAGTTCTTCCTTTTGCACATCATCAAAGAGTGTTTGTTGAGCATCTTCTGAAGAGCTTGTGCATAGTGATTATTATCAGCTTCTTAATATTCCAGACCACCACTCCTTTTGGCTCCAAAGCAATATACCCTATATATATATATATATATATATATGAGTGTGACCTGAAGGAGATAAAAACATTTTTAGGAATGATCTACAAAGGTTCAATTAAAAAGAAAATTATGATATAATTTTAGTATTTCTATCAACAGCTTGTTGTTACATACACTTTAAAACTATAATATACTGTATATATATATATAAGAATATTATAATAAGAATATGACATAAAACAGATCCAATATTTGCCTTTGGTTGCAACTGCTTATTTTGTTGGGCATTCCTGAATTTGTATTATTCTCACAACACAGTTTCATCATGGTGCAATACGTGCTAAATACCCACAATGAGGGTTGAAAAAGCTCTCATGGGATTTCTTAGTGTTAACTAACTTCCACTTATTGATAGAAAAATTACAATTTAGTACAAAGAAATTAAACATTCTGCTGCACTTGGAAAAATGATTTGCTATACTGCAAAGCATTCATTTCTTACAATGGAAAATTACTGAATAAGTGAATGAAAGGAATGAAAGAGAAAGTAATGACAAGCCTTTATTTGAGTTCCTTATCTTCTGAATCCTGCAAATCAAGGTCTATTGTTGCCCTTTTGGCTGAAAGCATGTTTGTATATTTCTGACTGAGGACACAGCTGACTGCTCTAATGCAACTAATTCTCATCAAGCCTTTCATTCGCTCCTGTAATGGGTGTCGAGAAACTCATTGTTAACTCTAACTTTCAGAGAGAAAAAAAAATGTCAAAAATGTCACTTTTCTTGCAAACTTAACTTGGTTAGTTTTTGTTTTGTTCATCACACCAAAGCAGAAATAATGACAGGGATTTCTTTTTGTGGAATATCCTCATAGTATTGTGTTTTTACTATGTGTCACACTTAACTATTTAAAGTTGTAGCTCACTGAAATTTAAGGGATGATCCCAGAAATAATCCAAATGCCTCACAATAGAATTCCAACAAGAGAAAACCCAGAGACCCCAATGAGTTTTTGTTAATATTGACATTTCTATGAAAATACAACAGTTAGAACATATACAATGGATGTGATTCACATACGTGGTTAATATTCTCAAGTACAAATTGCCTAATAAATAAAATGTCTTTCAATAATGTAAAAAGAAAGATCTTGACTTGTTTTAAAACTTCTAAGAGTAAGGCATCATAAATTAGCTTACATTTGTCAATATATGGCCAATTTTGGAATGATATGTTCTGTAATTAATGAATAACTTATTAAACTATGTTCATTTCATGATAAAAAATGAAAAAAAAAATATGTGAAGGCTGAAATAGTTAAAAACCAACAACAAGAACAAAGAAAAACCTTTTTTTGAGTAATGAAATGTATAAATTGCCAGCCTGAAGCACCCAGTGTGACCTAATATTGCAGTTTCCTTAAAGCTTTACACATTGACAAGGATCGCGTCAAATTAACAACATCCTATCTCCTATTAGCAAACAGGAAAAGAAGCTTGGTATTAATGAATAACTAAATGATTTTAATAGAGAAATACTTCCTCACCACCTTATAGGTGTTAACGGCACTAGGTACAGCTCAACTCAAATTGAAGACAGTAAATGAGGTTAATTTGACCATCCTGACCCTGATAAACAGATAATCTTTCTCAATAGGTATATCCTAAATGAACCCTATTTTCTACTAAATTATGGCCAAGGCTTTAAGGGGTATTGAGTTTGGTCATGCAGATCACTGCATGAAAAATACCTACATGAAATATATAATTTGCCAGACCATTAGAATGCTAGTAATGACATTTATAATGCACTCTGGTGAAGAGACATTTGTGTCTGCAAGTGCACTCTACTGAATTTAATTTTGTAAAACTGGTATCAGAACAGTGCTCCATTTCACATTTTACTAATTAAATGAATCATAGAAGTGCAGAACTCTGTTCATCGTGGATGTTATCAATGAGCTGTTAAAAGATGTATAATGATTAATTCTGTTTTTTCTCTTTTTTTGTTTGTTTGTTTGTTTTTTTGGTTTGTTTTGTTTTGTTTTTCAAAGATAAAATAATTACTCTGTAATATTTACCCTTTGGATTTAAATTAATTTTATAAAATGAAAAATACTTGATGATTCCCAAGTATGCTGCTGCAAGACACTACTTTGGGAAAGTAAATTATTTAAATCTTTGTTTAACTTAGTATTCAGTGCTGAGAATATTAGGGCAAACATCTGTGGATATTTTCTCAAGGATGGAAAAGTTTGATGTTTCAGCTGAAGATATTGTGTCTTGATCAAAGTTTTAGCAGACGTATAGGTGATAAAAAAAAGTACCCACAAGGTCAAGGATAATTTGATCATATGAAAAAGGGAGTCAAACACATTTCTTCCAACTACAATGGAAATGTTACAGGAAAACAAATGAAAATATTCCACTAAACAAAAAAAAAAGAAAAAAATGGGGCCTTGATCTAATATTAAGAGAATATTTAGAGAGGAGGATAAACCATGGTGTGTTTAGTTACTTGTTTAATAGGAACGTAATTACTTCTGTTGTAATCTGGTGCTGTATATATAGAAAATCAAATAAAACTAAAACAACTTGACCTTCTTGGGAGGCCAGGGGTTGCCACCGGGGCAGACAGGGCACCACCCTCATATAATGATAGGGGCCAACACTGAGTTTGTCAGAAATGGTTGTAAAGTAACTACATGATCTGAAAGAAATGCATGTTAATGGCATGCTATACAGTTTTCAAGTGTCATTTACAATAACACTTCAAATGGTTAGGGTCGGGATAAGGAAGACAATCAAGGGGCTTATCAACAAAAAATGTAAAAACCAGCATCTGTGATTTTATGGTTGGGGTGTACCAGTGTTCATGTCATGTGTGACTTATTTATGTCTGAAGGCATCACTGATGCAGATGACTATATTGTTATTTTGAAGAAATGGGCTACTATTAAGGCAATATCTCACTCGGGGAAGTAGGTGTATCTCAGCAGAACAACATTCAGCCTGAATATGTATGTAAAACAAAAAATAAATAAATGGATTTTATCTTATGTGTCTTCCAGAAATGTCAGGTTTTCTCTGAGGGACATGTTATTGAACCACAAATGGGAACAAAACAATAAAAGGATGCACACACTAAGACCTCCTTTTTGTCATTATAGTCCATGTCTGTGAAAGAGCGTTCCTGAAGACCTCAAGGCAACAGAACATGTTAATATATTTTTTTAAAGGCAACTAGAAGATTAGGCATTTATGTATTTTTTAATGTTCTTTTTTTATTGTTTGCTGTATCTTAGTGTGTAAAGCTGCATCCTGTTTTTATTAAAACTGCTATAGAAATAAATTCTGAGTGATTGATCTTGCAAGCATTTATATTTCCTGGAGCCCCACCAACCGTAAAAGTATGATCAAGAGCTCGGCAGTTATAGTCATATAAAGGTTGAGGAGGTTCGCAGAGCTTAATGCTATGGTCCATATTTTACTGGACTACATCCCCTGAGAAGAATTAGCCAAGATAAGTCAAAAGGAACAAGGTACTATCAAGGATATATATATATATATATATATCTTGTGACCTCATCAGAGGTCATGTAGTAGATGACTGTTCCAGCAGCCAACAAACAAACATAAAATGATTGCTGGGCCTCAAGCTACACTTCCCAGAGGCCTGCATAGCAGTGACAGCTGCAGCTGCTTAAGTTACAGCATCAACTGCAGGCTGGAGGGCTGGGAAAGAGAGGACAGCAGAAAAAGGAAGAGGAGCTGGAGAAGAATCCTAGAAAGGAGTTAGAAAAGGACCTGGAAAGGAAAAGCTCACAGACACTGAAAACCAATACATCTTTGGAAGGAGGTACTATTCTCTAATTTAATTTATAAAAGAAGAGAAGTTACCACAAAGAACATAACAGCCTCGAGTTAAATTATTACTTCCCTCCTCAGTGGACAGAATGATTTGGGTTGGTTGCTTGCTAGTTGGTTGATCCTAGTTTCTGCTTCATGTGTCTCAACATATTTTTTCCTAACACTACAATGGACTGCATCAAAAAACACAAATATGCATGCACAGTAAGTAGTTACACGCTTACATTTACATATAAATAGACAGCACAGTGCAATCTTTCTCCCAGCAGGGACCACCTAATTAACATTTTGAGATCTGTTTAGACATGCCATAAAAGAGGTCGTTAAGTTTCTTGCATGCAAGGAAAGGAAAATATAGATTATTTCTTTTACTCTCAAAGCATTTGTGTTATAAATCCCCCAAAGTTTCAATATTAGGTGCCTGCTAGTACTTTCCATACCAGCTTTATCCTTGTCAGTGCTGTGGGGGAGCTGGAACCTATCCCAGCTGCCGTCAGGCAAGAGGAAGGTTACAGCCTGGACAGTTCACCAGTCCATTTGCTTTAGAAATCAGTTTGGGAATTGAAGCCTCTTTTCTTATCAAGCACTTCTCTGCAGGTTGTTGGGTTAATAAAAATCCTCAGAGTGTTTGGACACTTTGTTGAAAGATAACTGCACAGGACTTTACTATATATTCTCCTCAGCTTCCAGTAAGACCATCATCTTCATGCAGTGCATGCAGACTGTTGTTGTTGTTATGGTTATTGTTCTAGTTTTTTTTAACCATTATCAGTTATCATCAGTGTTGTTACCATCATATGCTGTATAGTAACAACAGAATTACCATTTTTTTTATTTATTTATTTTCTTTAGTTTTATTTTGTTGATGTTTTTCAAGCTGCTATTATTATCAGTGTCATTAATATCTGCTTTGTCATTACTATCCATATTACTTAGTTATCTTGAAATTTGCTTTTTTTCAGTACTCAAGAAGATTATATTATCACAATTATTATTGCAGTCCTATTAATAATAATAACTATGTATTCATCCATTTATGCCACCTTTTGGATGAGGCATACTGCACAGAGACACATTCACACCACACAGTTTTTCACTGTTTTCACTCCACCATATTTTGTCATTTTTCCTTTGTTACCTAACCTTGTTTTTTCATGTTTATGTTGCACACTGTAAAAATATGACTAAATATATAAATAAATAAAACATTGCAGCTCATTAAGTCTGCTCTCTTGAAATCAAGAACTGTGACACCTGAACTATCCTTGTCTATCTGTTTGCATATAACTAGAAAAGAACAGAGTTCTAATTTCCATTTACTGCCATAAAAAGAATAGTAAGTTGAAAGAAGCATCCAAGAGCTCCTGCTTAGAGTAACACATGAATAAAAATTATCCAGAAACATCCCGTGGCTGTATTTGATAACACTCAGATTAACAATGAGCCATCTGTTGCAGTTTTCAGCAACAATTCATTTACCCTCCATGGTGCTGTGTGAGATGGAAATGCTTTGGAGCTGGCTGAAAGCAATTAAATTCTGGATTTCTGTAAATGAAGACTCAGGAAAGTCAAAGGCTGCATTAGAAAACAAAAGTGTTCGGTCAAAGAGAATTAATCACATACATTTAGAAAATTTGTACCAATTTAGTCATCCTAATACTGACTACCTATGAAGTTCATGGCATGTGACAAACTAAGCTTTCCTTTATCAAAACATAGAAAAAAATGTCCTCCTCAGTGCTCCACAGTGAGGATGCACTGGTTGAGACCTTTGCAATAACACTGAATCATAACAAAATTTAAATTACACCTCCCAATGTCAGCGGGACATATAACTATACTTGAATATAATGAACAAAATTAATTGCTTCAACTTCGTGAGGCATAAAGTAGCAAGACAACATGCCCCAAATTCTAAAACAAATTGGCTGGTTGAGTAATTGTTACTTAAATCACAGGACTGATTTCTCATTTGTTCTTAATCCTTTGAACCTCCCTATTAGGGTTAGAAACTTGTCTGCCTTCATTATGGGTGATAGATCAGTTTCAATTCTAGTGTAAAACACTGATGAAGCAGTGTTTTCTCTGACTTCTACAGTCCATCAAAATACCAGTATGGGCTCTGTTGGCAGATTTATCCATATCACTATGATATAGAAATCACAGTGAAATATGCAGATCACTTTTACCCTTTACGCATTAATCCTGGTGTTTTAGTCAGTTTTATTTTAGATTTGAACAGCCATATGGTTTTGTGGTGACTGTAGTCACCAATCAGTCACTTTAACGTCACAGAGACCTCAGTTAAAGAAGATCCAACTTTTTGCTTTGTGGTTTCAGAGCTTCTGTGATCCATCTTTCTTTGCATGTGCACCACTGTTATGCTGGAAGTTATGCAAAATGGAAAGGGATGAGTTAATATATGCATGTGCCTTTAGTTCATTCAAACCTACAAAAGTCTGTACATGTTGTGTTTAGTTGGGTCACGTTTCAGTGGTTAGTTGTGCTGGTTTCAGAGTTAAATGCTGACATCCTGCACATGAACTTAAAATCCAGGAAAGAAGCAGATGAAGATTGTGCAGACTAAAGCTCCTACATATTCTGGGAATTTTTAAAAGTCTACTTAGAACTTAAGAGTGTTGCAACCTCATGACTATACATTCTGTCAAACAGCTTTTCAGCTATCCAGTTGAAGATTAGTTTAAGAATGAGTTAACTCTAACTTTGGAAAGGATTAAATACAAAGAAGCAAATATCTTTGGTTATATGCAAAAATTGTTAAAATGATTTACATTTGTAGAGACTTAGATACAAATCCCTTGCCTATTTATTCAGGCAGAGCTCTGAATTTGAGCTCCTTTTGTTGCTCAGTTTTCATGTAATCCATATGCAATTACAGTAAAGCAATCATACATAAGATTAAATACAGATGATGGAGGTCATACAAATACACAGTGCACAGTGTCCCCAGCTGCTCTGACCCAGGGGGACATATTAGGGACTGCAGGACATTATTAAGATAAAGATCACTATAGCATCAAATAAATTCCAGAAAAATGCTAGTTGTGTGTCCTGACCTGCCTTTTATGTTACACAGTAAAGGAAGCACAGTAACAGAGGGTGCAATCTCCTCATTCTCTTTAATATCCGCTCTGTGTGTGTGTGTGACTGACACCAGTGGACATTATCTATCCTTGAGAAACCAATCTTTGGCAGTACGGCTGACCTGATGAGTCACGTCAGTTGTTTTTCTTTCTGTTCGGTTTGTTCTCCTGCAGGATCAGTTCAGTTCTCCTTAGCTGAGGTAGGTGTGTGTATCAGGGTGCAAAACTGCCACCCGGAGTAATATGAACATCAGCAATTGTGACAGCAAATGTGACAGAGAGCTTTAACGGATTCTTACTGGGAAATATTTGGAGTGAAAAAACTGGGCAGGCTATTTTCTCAGGGGTTCCTTTTTAGAAAGTGTAAGCCAGAAAGCACTCGCTTTCACCTCAGTTTCTGTTGTTAATTTTCACTGCTTGCTCACATTATCGCAAAGCTCTTAGTCACATACTGCTACAGTACACAGACAAAGCAATGTAATACAAATTAATGAATCATATGACAGTACTACACACTAAATAGTAAACACCATAAATGTTAAAAATGTGTAATTTGTAATCTGTTTTGCATGAAACAGTTCCATTTCTATTTCATTACTACATGGCTCATATATCTCCCTTCCAATTACACAGGCCAAAACACATGGCAAGTTTCAATATCAACAATGCTTCTGCTTTGTTCAATAATAAACATGAGCAGCAGCCTGAGGCAGTTAAGCTCGCTATCTTTTTCTCGGCTTCTCAGGTTGTGTTGTGTAAGGCAACACACTGCTGCTGCCACAGGGAAGTCCCCCCCTCCAATGTTTTCTGGTGCTCCCTCTCTCTTTTCGACACTTGCAGTGTTTGTCCTTACATGGCCATCTGTCCCTCCGCCTGTGTGTTTTTTCTGTGTTACCAAGCAAACATTAAGCAGATCTCATAGATATAGTTTTAAATGCCTAAATCCTTAATCCATAAGATTTTAAAGTCACTTTTCACTGGGCACTTTGTACATCTACTTTGTGTTGATAGTTCTGCAAGGGAAATACAAGAAAACCATGAATGAATTGTGGAAGTGTGCTGCATTATTATTACATTAATATATGAAATGAATGTTTTGTACTGATTTACATCCTGACAAATTAGTGTGACTTTTTGACTTAGCCACAGCAGTGTGACAGTAAATAACAAAAGAAAATTATACTCCCACTGGTGTTGTGAACACAAGGTAACAAGACCTCAGTGTTTCAATGCAAGATTAAGAATAGAAGAAGAATAAGGAAAAAAAATACAACACTTTGGCAGGGTAGCAAATGGCCAGCTCCCACCAGATTGTTATAGCATAAGTTAGGCTTTTACACTGTCACTTGCATTCAAAAGTTACTGAAAATAGTTCAGTGAATAGAAGATGAGGTAATTTCCTAAAGGCATAAAATCTGTAAAATTCATGCTGAAAACTTTCTTTCATAACTTTCATAAAGTTTTCTGACTATGGCTTGTTTACAGTCAACATTAAGAAAGGCCAGCTGATACAAATGTCAAAACCTCCTGACAATCAAGCCATGTATTTCTTAAAGCAGCTTTTTAAAAATTTAAATTATTGAAGTCCATAAAAACAGGAGAGGGTTAAAAGAAATACCAAAAGGCTTTCATTCTGAGTCACCAGAATGGACTTAAAAATCTGAATCTTCAGGAAATAGTTGAAATGAGCTCAGCCTGTTTAACACATAACAAGATGGTGGCACACAGTGTTTGTAATTAATTCCCTTCACTGTGGAAAAATCCTTATAGACAATCAATGTACATCTTCACCATGTTGGACACAAATTTTCAACAAGTTATAGGGAGATAAATTCTCTCAATCAAAAGATAAAACATTTTAAAAAATCAACTTTTAGTGGAGGGATGGTGATGTGTTATCGTGGATCAAAGATGCAAGATGTTTACCCAAGAAAACCTCATTGGATTTCTGAGATTTGTTTTTAAGTTTTTGCTGATTAAAGGAGAGTGATGTTGTGCTCCATGGCTCAAACATGTCCTTTCACCACATAATCCACTTATAACAAGTCATAGTCATAAAACCATTGCATCATTTAAATATTCGCAAACAATTTGGAAAGCAAACATCAGCCAAATAAAGAAAAAAAAGCAGAAGATGACAACTGAAAAAAAAATATAAATCTTAATTTAACTGAGTTTCTTTCAGTTTTTGTAAGTTTATTCAACCAAATGACACTTCCAAAGAAAAGTGGCTGTGACTTGCTTTTCCCTGTGAAACACATTTAAGTTTAAAGTTGGGCATCCACTCTGTCTTACAAGCAACATTACAGTGCGCTGCACATTTTAATCCACTTTTCTATAAAGCCGGAATCTGCAACTTTTGTGCCCCAGTTCATGTAAATTTGATGAGCCACAGCTTTCATGACACTGATTGCAAGCAGCTGTTTGCTCCACTGCATTTTAGACAACAGCATTCCAGTTCTGCTGTGAATAATGAAAGAAAAGCAAAACCCCAGAGTTTGAGGATGAATTTTTATCTTGCTGCCACTTTTATATCTAAACTGTTTTATTTAAGACTTGAAGTCACCGCATGTTGAGTAAAATTCTTCCGATTACATTTGCAAAATGAAGTTTCAACAACGGTGTGTAGCTGCTCAAACCACAAGAAAGCAAATCATAATTTTAATAGTCAACCAATCTTCTGAAAGCCAGATTGTTGCTCATTTAGGCAACTAATTAGATTTTACATCCATCAGGCTATCAAACCCAACTCCTTCAGCAAATCAGTAGATCAAAACATGTCTTTAATAGAAAATAGAAATATTAAAAAACAAATGCATGGCTACCAGGTTTTGCTTGACCTGGAAATTCATACGTCCCTGCAGAGAGATGAGGTCTGTCTGCAGGCTTCAGATGTGGTCAAAGTAATATTAAGCTTTCTTCCTCACATCTTTCTGCAAGCAACTATAAATTATTTTATTTAATTCAGTTGTTTGTTTTTTTTTTTGTTTGTTTTTTTGTTTGTTTTGTTATGTTTTGTTTTTTTGGGGTTTTTTCTACCAGATGAAGTGGTGAATAGTATTCTGTGTGACTAATTCTCTCACCTCTCTGACGCAGCCAATACTGTCATGCTACATGCCTCCAGCATCAAAGATGATCATTTGATGGAGCAGCCACATGTAGTGAGCTGATCCATATTTCAAAACCAAGATCTATTCAAAGAGAATCATACATAAAAATGGCTTTGAGTTAAGTGAAACAGTAGCCACATTTGATTTTTAAGTTGCAGAAACATATTATTCATATTTATTTATGTGTGGCATTCAAGCAGGTTAAATTTGCACATCTGTGCACTTGATAGAATCCCTGCCACCGGCTGTACAATGTAAGCATAAATAAATCTAGAGCTATAGACATGTTATCTCAGGCAGTTGGCATCAGATAGAGAAACTCATGCAGATCCCTTTTTATCCACTACCTTATTAACTGGGAAGTCATATTCCAATAATGTTTTACTCCTGTGTTGTGTGTGTATATATATTATCATATATCTTTTTAGCATCCTCAATTAGTTGGAAAAGATTTGCATTATACCACATCAAAGGGTGACACCAACAATTAATTAACACACTCCTTCTTGTTAACAGAACATGAGAAAAAAATCTGTGAAATTTCACCCTGACAACATCCAATTAAATTAAAGGCTTTGTCCTTGCCACTTGACTTTAAATCAGACAATGTTCATAAAAGGCTTCAAAAGAAGTGGACTGAATCTCATCAGTTAAATGGTGAAGGTCGCTTTACATTTGAATTACAGAACAAAGTTACTTAAAATATTTATACAAAGAAAGTAGAGTTAGAGGCTGTGAGACCACCAGAAGAGAAGTTTCTGTTTAATCTCAATGGGAAAATTGAAGCACAAACTAAATATATGCAACGAAACATTGTAATCAAACAAATCCAAAATTTTAAATGTAATTTAAAATGTAAAACAACAACATCAACTTCATGTGGAGTGTAAAAATGGAAGTGCCCTGTGTAATCATTGCCACAGGAACATGCAGCGATTTCAAACATGCACCTTCACGAGGCATCGAACTGGGACCAACGTGTCAACTGCTTGGTCACCACTGAGTAGATTCATTCAATAAACACTTCTCTAAAACATGTCCTGGATGGGTTTCGACAATAACGTGGTTAGGTTGGGACTAAAATAGATTTTTCTTTCAAAGTGTCCATTTTATAGGTATAAGAACTTTATGTTGTTTTTGGATAATTTGTTATCTTTTTTTGTTTATCTTCTAGTTTTTTTTTTTGCTCATGGATGCTGTTAATAAAGGTAGAAAGCATTTAGCATCTTTATTCCAGCATACTGCATCTCCAAAGAAACTATGCAGTAACAATTTAAGTTTCACTAAAAGGACAGCAACGTGTAGCATTGTCATTTGCAGATAAAGCTTAATTGGTTTCATTTGCGCCCTGAAGGTTTTTGTTTACTTGTCAAATTCCATTATGAACTACAATTGAAAGAGATATCCTTTGGCATACAATAATATTTTAATTATTACCTTAATTGCATTTTTACTCAGACAATTTTCTAAACTTTTAAAGGTGCTATGTGTAATAAAATCAAAGGTCAGTGACAAGAAATTTTAGTTTATCATTAAAAACCATTTATTTTTTAAATTAATCACTTTACTAAAATAACTGTTATGGGTTAATTTGCTTAGAATGAGCCATTAATATACACTTGCCATTGCTCCACATACATACACATACTCTTTGTGTCTCTTAAGATGGAAATATTTTCTACTTAGATATACAGACATACATTCTTTCAAAAACCTATCAACACAGAGACCACAGAACTGACAATATATGTTTGAAAGCTGATTGCCTGAAAGGTAACTTGAGCTGAAAGGCCCGACTCCGGCTGACAGTAACCACTTCATTAACAAACAGGATAATAAGCACATAAAAATGTTCCATAATTTTACAATATCTAATTTCTCCAGAAAGCTCCATCAGAGCAAATACCAAAAACAGGAAAATCTGAAACAGGTGGTCATGGTTTGTGGTAGCTGTTGAGAGGCAGTACAGAGAAGGATGTTTCAGTCAACTTACACAACAAAAAAACATTTTTTTTATCCCTTTTCTGTGTATCTAGGTCTCAATGCAAATTCATTGAATGTATATATCTATTCTTAAGGACTGTAAATGAACTGAGATTATATTTATTATGTTTTTATGAGGAATCTGAAATTTGGCAGGTGTTTTAGTGGTAAGATGAGAGGTTTGTGTTACACAGATGGCTCTGCATTCTGTTTACACCTCCCCTCATGAACAGAGCGACAGCCTGAGCTGCCTTTCCTGCCCCAGACTGAATATTAATATAAAAGAGCATGACTGTCTACTTCACATATACACACACACTCATACACACACACACCAGTGCTGACTGCTCTCTGAAGAAAAGCTTTACTCTGTTACCACAACTCTCTCTGAGCCGTATAGAAAGGTTTGGGTTTAATTTTCTGCTGCACCTTAGTGCACTTAAGGTTAGAAGTGCACTAAGGTACACTTCTAACTCCCACTCACTCATATGCTAATTTAGATTTACAAATTAAACTAATATGCATGTTTTGGACTAAGGGAGAAAGCAGAAGAACCTATACATACATGGAGAGAACAAAGGACCCCTCCAAGTTTTAAACCAATTACCCTCCCACTGTGAAGTGAGCGCGCTAACCACCACACTACCATTTGTACATTTATTAATATGTAGCTCTTTTGTGCTCATTTGAAATCTAAGAAAACAGGATAAGAATAAGAAAACCTATTTTAAGAGCAAATAAAAATTATTTCTGTGTTAGTTACTCCATTAGCTTTCCAACAATCCCAAGGGAATTTCTGAATAAAATTACAAAGAATGTTTCTGCTGAGAAAATATATTTTTATTTTTAAAAAGGGAAAAATTAAACCGCAAAGTACAGTAACACCCTCTAAAATGCTGAAATCAAACCTCAAAAAGTATCAAATGAAAAACACTTGTGAGACAATTAGAATTTAACATGAAGTGTCAAAGTAATTGAACTCTTAAATGCTGTCATTTTCACAGCCTCTTTCCGCATTAATAACTTCCATCAGTTGTTGCCTTAAGCTTCCTGAGACTTGTACAGAGAAATCTTGGGTCACGTGTCCCAAAAGAGCATTTTCAACTTCAAACAGTATTTTTTGGGTGTCTTCATTGAGCTGCCACTGAACTCTTTAACGTATTTCACAGCACCTTCGCTGGCTTAAGGTCAAATGTTCTCCTCTTTCTACCATTTTGTTTTCGATGTACTTAGCTGCTGGGGGTCCTTTTCTTATCATATCAACCTGTCTCTAAAAGCATCATCTTGGGCTATTCTGAGATCCCCTTGCAGAATCTTTTGACACACATTTTAATTCATTATCCACTTTGGGGCTTTAAAAGCTTCCAAACCAGCTCAAAATGATGCTACCTAAACTATGCTTTATGTAAGAGATAAGTTATGATGTTAGTGTGCTGTGTCATTTTCTTTCCAAAAAAAAGCAACATGTATCTACCTGAACAGTGAAACCTTTGTTTATTGTACAAAAGAACATTATCCCTGAAATATTAAGAGTGTAGGTTTTTTATTACTTTTTTTTTTCAAACAAATGAGTCCAATTTTTTTTTTTTTTTCAAAAATTTTCTTTATTTTGTCCCTCCAGTGACAATAATCTATTTTATTGTTTGTTAAAATGTAAGTATACATCTTTCTATTCAAGATTGCCTCATTTGTAGACAGTTTACGTTATCATAGATAGAGCTTATAAAATAGGTTTATGGCCTCCCAGCGTCATGCAGGAATAAAATCACTACTGCAAATTTCAATCCTTTGAAAGGAAGCTCTTCATACACAATAATGTGATGTTTGAAGTCAGTGGAGCTTGACATGTAAAATGACCAGTGACAGAGAAACAAATTCACTGCAGCATTGTTTATCTGCAATAACTGCTTATCCTAAGATTGTAATTTTGAGGGGAGTGAGTCAGACAGACAAGTGCAGAGGTCAGTGCTGCTGACAGCTCATTCAGGCAGAGACCACCTGAGAGATCTAATCCAATGGCTGCTTTCCTCCATGAGTGTCATTATCTATCATCTCTGGGCTCTGAAAGATGAGTAAAAACCAATTGGTTTTGTGAGATTAGAAAGTTGTACCCAGTGACCAGCAGGTACACCTCCCTGCTCATACTATGACATGAAATTGTGGACAGAACCCTCTGTGTGGCTGTGTTCCCACATGAAAAAAGGTTTGTCTGAGGAATGTATGATTGACTCATGACTATAAATTGGTCTGCATGAATTCAGATTACCATTTAAAGCATGTGTCTTTCAATTCACTATACATAGCATGAAGAAATAAAGAACTGCTGCTGCATTTAAAAGAAAACTTACTATAGTGCAATACTTTTTAGAATAACATTACAAGGTTAAGTAGGAATTTATGGGGGCTTATTGAGAAATATAAAAATCATAGCTATGTTTTTCATTAGTTTAAAGATCCGATCCGATGTCACAACAGAATGTGTGAGAGTCATGGTGATGACGTTGATGCTTATTGTCTTCATTAATCATCGGGTTGATATATGAAGACAAAACATTCAACACTGTTGACAAGTGTCACATTTATAAGTTAGGGTGCATTGACATTGACACCTAACAGTCTGCTAGATTTGGCTTAGCTCTAGGCTCTGCTCAGGGACTCAGTTCAGTTGTGGATTCCCACATTCTTCAGTTCTGAGTTTGCTTTCACACTGAACTTAGTGAAATAAACTGGACCTTTTGCATAGAGACCTACATTTTTAGGTGGACCAGAGTTAGCTTCTTTGATCTGCATCAGAGCTGGGTTGTGCATTCACATCTGATTTTCCAAGCAAACAAACTGGCAATTGATTGAGAAGGGCAGCTAGCACTGTTTGGTCCACTTTAAATTAACCCTGTTTGATTCATTTGGAGTATTGTGAATGCACATTCACACAAAAGAATTGAACCCTGATCAGCTGGAAACCAGGACTCTTGGTGTATTTGCAAGTGAATTCTGGTCCAGTTCATTTGCAGTGTGAAAGCAAATGGACCATTCTGTGAACCAAAGAGAGGAAGTGATGTAGGATGCATCGTAGCACAACATTTTGGATAGCTCGTTTCATCTCTTGCTGCTAGTACCGGACAGCATCCTGTGGAAACCATATTAGGTTTTCACAAGATGCCTTGTAAATCCGGAACACCAGCACTGTATAAACTTTACTTTCAGTATACGAATCAGCTTAGGCAAAAAGATTTTTTTTTTTTTTTTTTTTTTTGTCTTTGTTTTGTGATTGGTTTTCTTCTTTGTCCCTCTTATATTTCCTCTTGGTTATTGCGTTTTTCGAAAATATTTCCCCCAGTGGGCAGTTGTTGGTTATCCAGGTGGTCTGGTCCACTTGGATAAACTACAGTGGGAAAGCAAACCTAACAAAACAAAAGTACAAAATTTTGGGGACTTTCTCGCTCAATTGAACCAAATCGCCTGGACAATCCTGGTATGGTGTGTTTAGTCTGCTAGTTTGAGAAGCATCCAACGTGACATCTTTCACCAACCTATTACTTATGTAGTATATTCTTTTCTGCTTTTAGTCATGAATATTGAGGGATTGTCATTAAAAATACATGGCTAGAATTAGAAAATACAAAACCTCATGGGTTATAAATTCTAATGCCATGGACGTCAGCTGTCACAATGTCACATGGACATGTACAAAACTAATAGTAATTTTTCTAACCATGTATTGTAACACTAATGCCTTTCTGGGATGTTGATAAAACACCTGTTACAAGGTTGCAAGTGAAACTGTGCTAGTAAATAAGAAATTGTGTGTTTAAATTATTTTAACACAAGCTGTTTATATCTACAGACAGTAAAGGTCTACACACTGGACCTTTAAGACAGCAGTGAAATTATTTGTTTGTACAAAATACAAGAAAAACTTTTATAATAATTTTTTATTAAAAACAGTTCATCAGTGTTTATTTCTTGTATTTTAAACAGATTTTTTGGCTGACATGAGTCATCTTGACCAGGGTTGTATGGAGTAGCCACCTTATACCTAAATGCCTCACTGGCTGAAAAAAGAGATGAAAATTTCTTGTCATGATGCAGTTTACCAGGCATAACAACCAGATAACAAACCTTTAAAACCTGAAACAGAATAGGAGTCAGACAGTCTTAGTTTAGCTTCCCTTTAAAGTTTGGAATGAAAAGTGGATGAAAATAATTCCAAAGACTTTTAGATCGACGCCAAACAGAAAAGAGAATATAGAGGACATAAATAGAAAACATGGTTATTATTTAATGCTGCTGCTAACCCTGAAGGCAATAAAGATGCTATGATGCAAGCCCACACACACACACACCTAAAGGTTGTGAACTAACTGGAAAGCCCAGTGATGGCATTGAATCTTAAAGTCTGAAAAAAATATGAAGAATTCAAAAGCTTCATTTACATTTTAATGACTGTGTTCCTGTAAAAAAAATAAGCAAACATATGTGTACATAATCAAGAGGAAAATGAAATTAGGACAGTGAGTCTGGATGCTGAAAACATAACACACTGTCTCAAAACAGAATACACAAGGTAGAAAACAGCATAATAGATGCTGAGAGTAAAAATGTCTTTAGATGTTCTGTTCTCAAATATGTTACTCACAAATCACACTCTTTTCTATCATTTATGTTAAGAAAATGAATGTGATGAAAGAAGACCACTCTTTAAAAGTCAGTTGACACAATTTTCAGCAAACCCAGACACATTTAACTAATCCAGGCTGATTTAAGCTCCTTTGCAACAGCAAAAGAAATGACAAGAAGATACGTTTGGAGAAGCCTCTGATGCAATGCAAGCATGGTTCCAGCCACAACATAATCAGCTGTCAGCTATTAAGTGACCAGAAGGAGAACGGCAGCTAAGTGGACATGCAGCAAAACTCCATTCTCATTGGGATTACTGTTTGTGTTATTACATTGAATTGCAATTCCCATATAATTGAATTTCAGATCAACAAATGGAACTGTACAGGTTAATTAATTTGAATTTTGCATGCTGTCAGATGTCACTGCTGAGTCTATAATAAGACATTTAAAATTGGTTTGTAATTATGTTTTCTCTCAAGCGCTGTAATTAATATGAAATTATATATTTATATCCAGACATTTTTTTTTTTACCAAACAAAGAACCACATGCTTGAAGCATACACAACACATGGATATTATAATTTAATTCATGTAAGATTAAAGACTAGCACACATCTTGCCACTCTTACAGACAGCAACCTTTTAAATTCAATCTCCACTTCACCAAGTCACTCCTGCAGGTGTTAAAATTCGTTTATCCAAAATAGTCAAAACACAGAGTTAAACAGAATTATTACAGTGGAAAAACAGCTGCATATAGGCATATCATTATAGATTCATTTTTTGTCAAGTGTCAAAGAGTCAAGAAATCAACACCTGGGAAAAATAAAGTATTTCAATTTCTCACCTATTCTTCATGCTGCATCTTACAGTTTTCATTCATGAATGGAATTTGCTCAGTTGCTGTGGAGATAATTTGTTTAACCCATGACCCAAGTAAACTACTGTTTGTAAGTGTAATGTGTGATTTTAGAGGTTCGTGGTGGTCGGCAGATGAAACACACAAAGTCAGAGTGCTAGAATAAGTGTGTCAGGTTTATTCCCCGCAGCTCATGACACTCATCATTACATCTCAATGGGTTCAGCCTTATAAGCATAGCATAGCTTGCCCTACCTTTGACACGGACTGGAGAGCCAACAGTCCCGGTAGAGTGGCTTAGAAAACCCCGGCTGGGCGTTCGTATACGTAACCCGCAGCAGACTCTACCGAGATGTGGGATTTCCCCGTCTTTATACTTATTTAGAAAAAACACAACATCGCATGAGAGAGAGGATGGCCAGTCCTTTCCCACAGGCGAGGATGAGTCCTGAGATCCTGTCTTGTAAACATATTTACAAGACACCCTTTTCTCACCCTTCCAAAGATAGGCAGTTACACAGTTCCCAAAACAAGCAGAATAATATAACATGCAGGTGGTCACTTGGGAACAAGCAGTTATATAACACCAATAGTATACAGATGGTCATTTTAGGACACAAATTAGATATTCCCATATCATTCCACCTCTGGCCTAAAATGGCCTTAATTCATAAAACTTTCACCTTCCCAGATAACATCATCATCTTCAGTATGGCCAGGAGCATGTTGATACTCCTGGCAGATAGTATTGACCCAATGACACACGAAATCTAACAACTCCATTCGCGTGGCATATACATCATTGTGCACCCATCGATCTTGATTACTCCAGTGCATATAAGTGAACTGATCTACATCAGTATCTGTATCCACAGTTACATGATAACACATCGTTCCATAAGGTCCATCTTCTGCTAAAATATGTATGTGCATCATCTTAAGGCAGTGTGATATATGGTCCTAGACAATCGTTGTTTAATCCGGCGTATATAAAGACATGTTAATACATTGCATAGCGTCAACACACATAAAATAGCCACAAGAATCAATAATGGTGGAGCTACATATGTTCTAGCGGTGACAGACATTCCTGAAAAAATGTCCCACCAGTGATGAGCACTGTCCATCTCCACCATCTTTGCTGCATGCAAAACCTGTTCCCGGTTAACTAGAGTTGTTACTAAGGCACGGGTAACATTCTGAGAATGGCTAGACATAATATCTTTAAGATCACGGGAGCGAGACAGTGCACTTTGGAAACGCTCCAGAGAAATTCGCCATGGTAGGTGTAACACTTTCCACTGGACAGCCGTCAGATGAGATTCTGTGGTAAAGTTAGTCAACCTGTAAGTTACATTGTGCCAATGCCATAGGTGTAAACCTTTTAAACAACCTGAGAACGGTACAGTAGGCAACTGAGTATGGTTGTGAGTAGTAGCTACGCAAAGGGTGTTGGGGCCCACTTGCCATAGCATGTCGCTAGCTGGTTCTATATACCATTCACACAGTGCCGTGTCTCCTGTAAAGCATGGATCTCTATACCCTTTAGATAAGAGGCAGGCTTGGCCTCGATCAGTAGTTTCACAGTCCTTCAGGTCATACGTGTGATTAGTTTGGGGACTAAACCATTCACCGTAAGTTCTCAAAAACATATACTTATTATGTACGACCAATGGTAATACCTGAAACTTACAGATGGTGATCGCTTGAGTAATATACCACTGTATCCAACTTACAGTACACATGGTCATGTTACATCGCGTCAGTTCAGGCTTCACTTGTAACCATAAAGCATCAGAAATATTAAACAATCGTCTCCATTCATTTGGGTTAGGTGCAGTTATCACTCGTACAAACCTCTCCTCCTGTAGGCGGGAATATATCACCTGTAAACCACACACAGTTGCATCAATAGCTTTGGTTACATTTATGAAAACATCGGCAGTGTCATTAAACAATCTAGTTTGCCACTTCAACTGTTGTTGTAAAATGATGGCAGTCTCTTTCTGTGGTCCTATTGGGACCGGCATCCAGTTCCCCAGGCGATGAATAGCCTGGCTAGCTTTATTTCCAGTGTTGGACAACATTGTCCGAGTGATTTCTCCATCTATGGTGTTGGACACACCTAATACAGTTCCAGTTCCACCCAGCAATGTATCATACCAGGCCCTTCGACGTCTGGCATGATGACAGGTGGGCATTTTTGGCAAGTTCACAGTCCAAGTTACAACAGTTCGAACCACAGCATGTGCTTTTTCTTGACAGGTTGTCACCAATGGGGCCACATGATTAATGTTTACCTGTTCCTTTGGCAGCACATCCACCGGGTGAATCAAAGGATCAATCCGATTGTGAATGGTTGTAGCATTTCTTAATTGGAATGACTCATAAACCTGCACCTGTGAATTAGTACCATTTCCCAATATAGTTCCATCGGTCAGAACCAGGAGCATCATCACGTCCGACGTGACAGTGACGTTGCATCCAGCTTGTACATGTACTGATGTCATCGGTCTCCGTAGGTGCATCGTTTGTATGCAGCCTCGACACACATATATGGGGCATTCACTGGTTAGATTAGCAATATAACAGATTCGTTTGGCTGGACAGGTGAAGTTATCCTGTCTCCTCATCCTTGTTGCGTACCTCCAGCCCGTCCGAAACATGCCCACCTCCGTCATCGACCGGTGGGGCGTCATCGCAGTCACAAAGCTGTTGGTGAGGATGGCAGTGAGGGCAGCTTGCAGCATGCCCCAGCAGGCGGCACCACCAGGTCGTAGGCGGGCCATAGCGAGGATCCTTCTGCGCCCCCTCCTTATTGGGTCCGCCGATCAACCTCCTCCACCCCCACTCAGACATCCACCAGGCACACCAGGCTGAAAGAGACACATAACTTCAGAAGAATATAGCAAACAGCATTAGTCTTCTCTTAAATAACATTTTAACACGGGAACATTTTTCCAATCTTGTTCCCCAGAGTATATTATAGTACAGGTTGAGTCCGCCCCCTGAGCGATAATTTCAGCAGGTCTAGGCGGGCCATGTTCTTGCCTGACCCAAACCTTAGCACCCACTTTATCTGTAGATCCAAATCCTCCTTGACCTCTAGTTGTAACCACCTGTGGTGTTGTTATTTCTTGCACCATTGTCATATTACATGGCTTTATTACCAGTTGAGCTATTTTGTCACCTTTAGTGACCACAAACGGTTCAGCAGCTATATTTAATAGCACTACACCCAGTTCTCCTTGGTAATCAGCATCAATTACGCCTGCCATAACAGTGATTCCTTTCAGAGACAGTCCTGATCTAGGCAGGATATGTCCGTACATGCCCGGCGGGCATTGTAACCCTAAACCGGTTTTCACAACCGTTGGGGTATGACTAGGGAGCGTTACTGTTTGTAGACTCGTCAGGTCTAAACCCGCTGAGCCAGGTGTGGCACGCAGTGGAATTTTAGCATCATTGTGTATTTTCCACATTTTAACACTTTCATCTGCTGGGGTAGCATGCACCATGACCATTCGAGTGAGTGGTGTCACTCCTTCTGCAAGAGGTCTGTTATTAATTTGTTTAACCACCTCTGGTAAATTGCGCTTCCAATTATTTAAACTATTATCACCAGAGGCTTTCCTCAGTGAGGATTTCAATAATCCATTTAATCTTTCAATTAACCCTGCTGCTTGTGGGTGATACGGAATGTGATAAATCCATTCTACATGGTTTTCATCCGCCCATTTCCGTACCATGTGACCTGTGAAATGTGATCCATTATCAGTTTGAATTTGTACAGGCATGCCATAATATTGTTCAATCATGTCCAAACATTTTAACGTTGCCTTTTGATTACTAAATTTACAGGGATGAACTATCAATACTCCAGAATATGTATCTACAGCAGTACATGCATATTTACAGTTCTGTGAGACTGGCAACGGTCCAACAAAATCCATCTGCCAGACTTGAGCAGGACTTTTTCCTCTCTGAATATGACCCTGTAGATGTTGAGGCTTGCCACGCCTCTGATGTTGACACTGTTCACATTGTTCTATGGCAGTTTTTACATCATCCTGTTTTAGATCGATTCCTCTGTCCTGAGCCCATTGCAGGGTTCCTTTAATACCCCAGTGACCGCTTTTCTGATGAGCCCATCTTGCCAACCCTTCTGTGGACTCTCTAGCAACCACCATGGTTCTAGCAACTTCATCAGCATGTTTATTATGCAGTGCTTCTGCACTATTATTAGTGGTATGTGCATCCACATGAACAACATATATAGTTATGGCTTGAGCTTTTTCCCAAATATCTTTCCACAATTCCTGCCCCCATACTTCCTTTGATTGTATCATCCAGTTATTCTTCTTCCACGTAGGCATCCATGTTAACATACCATTTACTACTGACCAGGAATCAGAATAAATTCTTGCTTGTTGTATTCCTACCTGTTGCAATACCATATGTACTGCTTTTAATTCTGCCCACTGGCTACTCTTTCCATCCCCTGTTTGTTCCAGGGTCTGTCCTATAGCTGGATTATAAGCCACAGCTTTCCACTTCCGCTTGCCTGCTGTCCACTTAGCAGAACCATCTGTAAACCATGACTGAGCCTGCTGTTCAGATGTCAAACTTCCATAAGCCTGTCCCGGCCGGACTGGAGACGCATCCATTTCAGTCACCAGGAACCTGGCTTCATCTGCTGCAGGAGCATCTGCAACCTGTTCATGCAGAGTAGACACACCTTTTTCTCCGGGTTTTACCCGTTCAGATAAATACCATTTCCATTTAATAACACTGCTTTCTTGTGCTGTTCCTATTCTATGAGTAGTTGGATTACTCAAAATCCATGACATTATAGGTATTTGTGGGCGCATAATGACCTCATGCCCCACTGTCTGAGCTTCCGTTTCTATTAAACTCCAATAACAAGCCAGCAATTGTTTTTCAAATGGCGTGTATCTTTCACCTGCAGGCGGCAGTTTCCGGGACCAGAACCCCATGGGCTTTCTGACCCGCCCTTGCTTCTGCCACAAGCTCCAATTGGCATAATCTGCTGAAGCAGACACCTGCAGTTCTACTGGACCAGATATCAGCTTTCCCAATGACACAGCCTGCTGTATAGCGTCTTTAGCTAACTCAAATGCAGTCTGATGTACATCTGTCCATTCAAACACAGCCTTTTTCCTCGTTATTGCATAGAGAGGTTTCAGGATCTGTCCCAAGTGTGGAATATGATGTCTCCAGAATCCAAACAAACCAATAAACCTCTGCAGGTCAGCCTGTGTGTGTGGGACGGCAAATGTCAATATTTTTTCTTTGGCCTTCTCAGTTATCTCTCTTTCGCCTCTGTTCCAGTTTATTCCTAAGAACTTCACTTGTTGTGCTGGGCCCTGCACTTTAGCAGGGTTTATTTCCCATCCATGTGACTGCATGTGAGTCATCACTTGTTGCAATACTGCAGCCACTTCGTCCTTATTGATCCCCTGGATCATTATGTCATCGATGTAATGGGAAATCATTATTCCCGATGGTAATTGCATTTCAGCAAGATGTTCAGCCACTATGCGATGACAAATAGTAGGACTATGCACGTAGCCCTGTGGAAGGCGAGTAAACGTGTACTGTCGCCCCTCCCAGGTAAATGCAAACTGTTCCATCCTATCCTCTGGGATAGGAATAGTGAAGAAAGCATTAGCCAGATCAAGCACTGCATACCATACACCGGGATGATGTTGAACCCGTTCTATTATGGTAAGTGAGTCAGGTACTGCAGCAGTTAACGGGGGAGTGTGTTTATTTAACCCCCGATAATCCACAGTCATCCTCCAGCTGCCATCTGATTTTCTGACCGGCCACAAAGGATTATTCCAAGCAGTGGAGATTGTTTTCAACACTCCAGCTTCTAAATAATCAGATATTGTCACAGTTATCTCCTCATGTCCTCCTGGTATTCTGTACTGCTTTTGTGATATCACTTTTTCAGCCAGAGGGATTGGGAACGGTGCCATATGCACTTTCCCAACCCGTACAGCACACACACTGAGTGAGCGGAGTTCTTTAACTCCAAATGAGAATCTGCCCCCTCTCAGATGGAGAGTCATACCTGTCAAAATATCCATGCCAATAATGTATTCTTTAATGGGAGTGATTATAACTTGATAAATATGTGGAGGTAACGTGCCGATAGTGAGAGAGAGCTTAACTATTTTTCCTTGAACAAGTCCACCACCTAAACCACTCAATGTAGCAACTAAACCTTTAAATTTATGTGGATTACCATATATAAGGGTGGCCTCCGCCCCCGTATCTACCAGAGCTTCCACTGTTTGTGTAGAATTTCGCCAATGTATACCCAACATCACATGTGGGCGTATATCATTAGCAGCCCAATTAACTAGCCGAATTGGAGGGGCTCGGCCAGTTTCCTAGTAATAATTTTCAGGTAGATCAGGATATAGGCGAGAGCGCCTCTTATCTCTTTTATCCTTTTTCTCCTTTTTCTTCTGAGCTTTGGTTTTCTTCACTCGTGCTATGTGACAGAGTTCTCCTTCCTCCTCCTCCTCCTCGGAGCTCTCCTCAGGCTCCGGCTCTGCACGCCTTTCACGCACCAAGTCCGACAGCATTCCTTTCATTTCTCTCCATCCATCCAGACCGGACACACATGACACTTTAAGTCCCTTTTTAGACACAATTTCTCTTAATTCACTCGTGGGTTTACCATGTATCTGTGACACAGGAACCCCAGCTTTCACTAGAGCATTCCAGTAATCTCGGCGTGTGGGGCCACCAGCTTGTGGCTGAAATGCCCGCTTAGGTCTCGGGGTGAATTTTGGTCTGTCTCCCCTCTGTTGAGACGGTTGAGGACGAACATTCATGTCATCCCACTGTGCCAGATTTTCCAATTCTCTAATCATCCCTTGTACAGCAGAAGCAGGTCTGTCTACAGAATTTAACATTAACGTTAACACCAGGGATCTGTAATGTGGAGGACTGGTTTTTATCAGATGATCCCGTACTGATTTGGGCACATGCATATCAGCCCATGCATCAGCCGTTCCCAGAAACACTCCTTCCCTCATCATTAACTGAGCCACCCGTTGCACAGCATCTCTGATAGTATACCAGGGCCGGGTAATTGGTGCCCAATCACCGGGCATGCGGAACACAGTTCCGGTTGCAAGGGCGTACAAAGAAAACACAGATGCCGTGGCTCCACGCAACTCCAACATTGCATCCCTGTATGCGGCATTAACATCAGGGTTTCTGGATAAACTGACAAATTTATGTGCATCCCCCTGATCCACATCAGTTTGATGGGCCCCTTCATCCAACAATCTTACCAGCCATGAATCCAGGGGCTCCTCCACCCCCTGCCTGAATTTTCTCCCCAGATGTGACACCTCCTCTGCAGTATAATCCTCAGTAATTCTCTGAAACAGAGCTGCAGGGGGTCGTGGTTGCACCATAATGGGCTGCCCATCTTCATCGAACATGAGGTCACCCAGCCCGTCTACAGCCTGAACAGGGGCTGCAGGACCCATATCCTCAGTCTGGCGACGACGGGTCACTGGATTTGCCCGATACCAGTCTAACCCTTCAGCCTCGTCCCAGACATCCTCATCCCATTTCATGGGATCCCAACTAGCATCCTCCCGTACCCGTGCAGCCACGGTACGGACTTTGGCAGGGTCAGTACGGCGGGGCGGTCTCCTCCGCAGTTGCCGCCGAGTCTGAGCCAATCCCACCAAAGCTTTGTTCAAACAGTGATTCAGTGCGTCCTTCTCTGCCTGCATTTTCAGTACTTCTTGCCTGGCCAAAGACAGCTGTGTTTCCAACTGTTCTTTTTTCTCCTGCGACACACGCCACGCTGATGCACAAAACCACGCACGCCTCTGAACCCCCCCCAACGGGGATTTCGGAGGAACAACAATTTCTTTTAGCGCAGGCAATGCAGCCGCTAGAGAGCCGTCCTTCACAGCATCTCCCCACGGCTCGGGACGACCACCGCCGTCCCGCAGACAGAGCGCAACTTCACTCCATTCGCCAGTCCAACCTGGCACATCAGATTGCTCCACGGCGGGAGGCTTCTTATTATGTTTCATAAACATTTCTGCAGCCACCAAATAACATCAATTACAATGTATTAATTGTTCGTGACGCCAATAATGTAATGTGTGATTTTAGAGGTTCGTGGTGGTCGGCAGATGAAACACACAAAGTCAGAGTGCTAGAATAAGTGTGTCAGGTTTATTCCCCGCAGCTCATGACACTCATCATTACATCTCAATGGGTTCAGCCTTATAAGCATAGCATAGCTTGCCCTACCTTTGACACGGACTGGAGAGCCAACAGTCCCGGTAGAGTGGCTTAGAAAACCCCGGCTGGGCGTTCGTATACGTAACCCGCAGCAGACTCTACCGAGATGTGGGATTTCCCCGTCTTTATACTTATTTAGAAAAAACACAACATCGCATGAGAGAGAGGATGGCCAGTCCTTTCCCACAGGCGAGGATGAGTCCTGAGATCCTGTCTTGTAAACATATTTACAAGACACCCTTTTCTCACCCTTCCAAAGATAGGCAGTTACACAGTTCCCAAAACAAGCAGAATAATATAACATGCAGGTGGTCACTTGGGAACAAGCAGTTATATAACACCAATAGTATACAGATGGTCATTTTAGGACACAAATTAGATATTCCCATATCAGTAAGTTGACGCTCTCGTAATTCCAGCCTAAACATGATTTAAACCTGACATTTTTACTGCCTTTTGTAGAGAGTGTTTGCCTCTGTTCTACTGTTCTTGGTTTGTGTGAGAATATGTGTGTGTACCTATATAAGCATTTGTTTGTTTTTTTACATGTAAAGTACTTTGTGATGCATCCTCTGTGTGAAAAGTGCCATATAAATATAAATAATGATTGACTGATTGGTCGGCTGTCTTTTAAAAGTATGATTTCTGATTAGCAAATGCAATGAGGACTAACCAGTGTTTCTGAACTGTGCTTCAAGGTTGCAAGGTTGGATACAATGAGTAGTTCATTCAACATAAGACACAGATCTTCTCACAACAGTACTTAAAGCTCACGTCTTGAATAGATCAGATTGAAAATCAACAAATGTGGACAGATCATCCACCTCCAGAACCACCCGGTCACCACAGCCCCCTGGGAGTTAGAGTTAGCTTCAGCAGGCTTTATCACAACAGCCAGACTCCTTTTATGTAAATAAACAGCCACATGTAAAGAATACGACAATAGCAGGCAACACAAATTGGCTTAAGCTTATGACAGAGACTGCTTTTGCTGATAAGCTCCACAATGAAATAGCAAGATGGATTTTGTTTGTGTTGTCACAGAGAGCACTTTGTTCTCATGAGCTGGCAAATTAAATTTACAAACCAGAGCAGCTCAAACACAGCTAGACTTTCTGAATCAAAATCCAAAAATCATTTAACTCATGTAAACATAACACCCCCATTCATGCGTTATTCATTTCCAACTGTTGTACAACTTTCTGTTAAGGGGCAAAAAACCGAGGTGTATTTGATTAGGGCTCTGACAATGAGCCTTAAACAAAC
Organism: Melanotaenia boesemani; assembly: GCF_017639745.1. Lineage (NCBI taxonomy): Eukaryota > Metazoa > Chordata > Actinopteri > Atheriniformes > Melanotaeniidae > Melanotaenia > Melanotaenia boesemani. Next base: position 25,992,741 of record NC_055683.1, on the reverse strand, counting down.
TGAAAACTAACCAGTAACTGTTAGGATAATCAAAAATAACTATTTTCTAGTTGAAAAGGGAGGATTTTCTGTCCCTGTGGTTTAAGATGATTGGATAGATCAAACACAAACTCCAACTCTAGTTTGGATTCTTAATTGATCTTAAAAAACAAAAGAGAAAATATTATCTTGTAGCCACAAAACGTCTTTGTGCTGTGTGAACAGACCACATCAACATGTTCTAAGCCACCCGTTTGATTTCTTTCTTTCAAAGCAGAATTATTTTAGAAATGCCAGAGCGCTTCAGTAGTGTTCATCAAATATTTTGCAGCTGCCTTGGGCCACAAATTGTTTATCAATTTTCTCTAGCAGGTTGTATAATCAATGCTTTCAATTCAAAGCCTGAACCAGCGAGGTGCTTGATCATTTTTCGAGTAATTAGAAAACAAAAAAAGACCTGAGCAATCCAGCCAGTCATTCGATACATTAATATGTACTAGCACGATTTTTTCACTCTGAGAGAATACTAATAAACAATGTCATCACCTGAAGGTCATTATGGTCTCTATTATCAAAAACACTTCTTTATCCTTCCAATGCCCCAACAACCCAGGAATGTACCTATTTACATGTCAATGCTAAAATGTCAGAGTACAATTATCACTTCACCCATATTGCTTTTTTTCCTCCTCTTTTCTACATAAAATTAAGTTAATTGATCAGTAATTGCTAAGCGTGGCACAGTTATTCCAAATTATTCCTGCTTTCCTCTTAATCTGTTTAATTTCCATAATGAACTTTTCACGTTTCTGTCTGAATGTCCAAATGAGTTTGTTTTCTGTTTTTTTTTTTTTTATTTTAATTCTATTTGGCTAAAATAATTTTAAATCACTCATGTTTAGTGTGCTCAAGTGAATTCTAAAGTCAGGCTATAACGCATCTTATTTGCCCCAGCTAAAAGCAAGGCCTGGGTTTAAATTAGAAAATAGTTTTGAGACATTTCAAAAAGCTTGAAAAACGTTATGGATTGAGACTGATTAACTTCTACCAAAAATTGTAGTCAATGGCACAACACAGTTTCAGAGAAAATGCTCAAAAAATTATAGAAGGCAGTAGTATTTCTGCATGCATTCAATACCTCACAATGTCTGTAGAGCAGCAGACATTCAGGCCCTGTTCACACTACAACACAAAAGTTTGGTTGCATTCTTGCCTCTCATTTATCAGAATCAGAATACTTTATTAATCCCAGAGGAAATTGTGTGCACAGTTCAACAGTGCCCACCAAATAAAGAAAGAATAAGATAGATAAAAATATAAAAGTAGATAAAAATCTCAATAAGAAAAATCATAAATTAGTTACAATATCTATATAAACAGATACAGGATCAGTCCTGCCAGTGAGTAATGTGTACAGTATTATCAACATGATTAACAGTGAAATGTAAATGTAGTACAAAGTGCAAATGTATGACAGTGGATGCTGTTGCTATATGGAGGAGTTGTACAGTTTGATGGCCACAGGTAGGAATGATTTCCTGTGTCATTCAGTGGAGCATTTAAGTGGTATCAGTCTCTCACTTAGCGTGACTCACTTCCTGTGACTGATCAGCAGGTTGTGAAGCGGGTGAGAAGTATTGTTCAGTATCATCTTTATTATGAACAACATTCTCCTCTCCGACACCACCATCAGAGAGTCCAGCTCCATCCCTACAACGTTACTGGCTTTGTGGATCAGTTTGTTCAGTTTGTTTGTTCTTTGGTGGCAGGTCTCTGTGCAGTAGCTGAAATCAGATGTATAGAGGGTGAAAAGAAAGGGAGAGAGGACAGTCCCTTGTGGTGCTCCAGTGTTGCTGACCACCATGTCAAACACACAGTGCTGCAGGGGCACGTGTGGTCTTCCTGTCAGGTAGTCCACAATCCAGGACTCAAGAGAATCATCCACCATCGCTGTCAGCTTCTCACCCAGAAGGGTCGGCTTGATGGTACTGAAGACACTGGAAAAGTAGAAAAAAAAACATAACCCTCACAGTGCTCGCTGTGGTCTAGGTGGGTATAGACACAATTAAGCAGGTAGATGATGGTGTCCTTAACTCCAAGATGAGGCTGGTATGCAAACTGAAGGAGGTCCATATATGGTCTAACCATGGGTCAGAGTTGATCCATAAGACAACAACTTCCAGTGTGAAATTTTCTTTAACGCAAGGCGAGTCCCATCAGTGTAAAATTTAACTGGAATCTTTTGGCGACAATGACGTCTTTCATGTTATCTCGCACTTGTGCACCCAGACGCTGCTTAAACCATGAAAGCACAAGAACCACTCCATGTCATCTCTGTGCTGCTGCATCTTTTTAATTTATTTGGTTTGTTGAAGCAAAACCTTTTTCTGGTAGAACGTTTATGCCTTCAAAGAAGATACATGTCATTCCACTGTTATGCGGACGACACACAGATATACCTCCCGCTGAGACCAGGGGACACTGGAAGCCTAGCTGCTGTGTTAGATTGTTTCAACGATGTGAACAGTTGGATGGCACAAAACTTTCTACTCCTCAACAGTTCAAAATCTGAAATTATCTTAATCAAGCCTCCACCGCCCATATTGAAGACAGTGTTGGTCCTCTCTCCTCTAACATCACCCTCTCTGCTAGAAACCTTGGTGTAATATTTAATTCAGATCTTAATTTTCATCTTCACATAAATACATATATATGTATATTATATATATATATATATATATATGTGTGTGTGTGTGTGTGTGTGAGAGAGAGAGAGAGAGAGAGAGAGAGAGTCTGGTTATTTTTAACATTTAATATTCTTTGAATGTCAAAGAGAATGTATTACCCCTGGGTTTTATAATACAGACTCAGTTTTCTGATTATTTTAGAGTAAATGCCTGCACCCAAATGATAGTTCATACTGCGCCCTGATCTTGACGTGACCAAGAGACCAATAGCCTCCATTTTTCTAAAGGTTAACTGTTTATCCACAGTTATTTTTCAAAAATCGATTTCAACTGTTGAAATCACTTGCTTATAAACGCATTCAGCGCGCGCGTCATGCGCATTTAAAGGGCGAGCTCAACGCAAAACTGCTGCTTCTGGAGTGGTATCTGCACAAGAGACAGCGTCTCTTTTCGTTCAGAGGTTAGTCTTTTGAGCACCTTCTCGGCTCTGTTCAAGTGCGTCCTTTAACATCTCCGTGTCCACCATCTGGTGACAGTCACGGCGCGCACCACGCCGCGAGCGCATTGGAGCTTTTGCCTTTTTCTGCGCAACACATTGTGGGATTATTGAAAGGAACATTTAAAATGCAAAGTCTTCCACCTCCAAACCGGTTAAACAAAGTCGGGGGATATTTTAAAATGAAGATGAATTAGCAATGAGCACTAAAACACTTCCATTTATAAAGAAGTGGCGTAGATTTTGTAAATGGGTAGATTAAACCCACTCACAGGTAAGACGATTTAATTTACTTTTAATAATTCTCACTGATATTTTAAAGGTTATTTACACGAAAATGGCGTATAAAAATAGGATGACACGATAAACTAATTTTTGAAAATTGACACCTTTGAACATTTAAGCAATCAGTTTAAAGCGGGGTATTGCTGGTTTACTGCAGGGCTAAAACCCATTAAACGGGTAAGATGACGTTCTTGTGTATTTACACAAACCAAACAGAATTTTCAGCTTCTGTGTGCAGAGTTTCTCAACATTGGAACATTGTTAATGACTGACATGACCTCTTTTTACTTTACTTCAAATGAAATTGCATAATTACCTGCCCGGGTGCATTGCTATTCCAGCTGAGAATCCATATTTTACCTTGAAAGTTGGAGCAAATCACGTGAAAAAAATTAAAGAAATAAAATAAACTTAACACTTCATGAAAATATTATCACAATTCTCAACCATAGCAAGTCATATTTTCCCTTGATTATGATGGTGCTGATCTGCCTTCATTTACAGAGATAATACCTGTTGCACTATATGCATTTTGCTACAAATACAGCATTTTAATGGTTCACCATATAATCCCTTACAGTAGTGTCAAAACATTTCTCATAAAATCTGTTTTCATTAATCTGTGACTGTATTAACTGCTTTATGAATGGATATTCTCAATACGACTTTATGTTTTCATTGCTCTTCTCAAAGGGGTAAATCATCATTATAGCATGTCCATCCACTTTACTCAGATAGTGGACAGTTCTCTGTCACCAAGCTGCCTTTTTGTCAAATTTGGCACTTGCTAACCAAACATTCACCACAATCCTTCTACCCTGCTGCTACGAAGAAAATGACAAACTGGCATGATGAAATCTCTTATGTTATTGGCACAGAGCTGACTGTCAGATCGTGTTTACCTCCTGTGTATTGGCGATGGCAAGCACTTCAATCTGACTGCAGCAAGGCTATTGGCAGTACTGTGATTCTACTCATTCATTTACTTATGCTGGGATTAATTTACATCCATGCACAGGCTCTAAATTGAAAATAATGTCAGCAAAGAATTAAGCATAAACTGTCACAGCTGATCTTTCAAGAGCAAAGCATTCCCCTCTGGAGAGTTTAGGATTGAACTGTGTATAGAGCTATTTCCCTTTGGTAGCTGCAGGCATGATCAAACATCAGCTGTGTAATCTTGAGAAATCAATCTGATTAAACATACAAGGAGGTCTAGCCTGAGTTAGAAAGGTTTGAATCCTGTGTAACTCTTCTCCAGACATGCTATCAGTCAAGTCTGTTCCCAAGAGAGATGATCAGGATGTAAAATCAATAAATTCCTCCAGGAACTCCTCTCCGTATACGTGACTAAAAAAAGTAAACATACTACATTTAAAAGTGCTAAACATGCAATATTGTATTGTTTCTTGTAACCCATGCATACAGCATTATTGCAAAATGTCATGTGATAGCCGGTCATCGCATGCAGGTCAACTGGGTCGACTCAGTATCTGTCAACAGATCATTCCAATGCTGAAAGGGAGGGGGATTATATTTAATATCGGATGAATAATGATGAGCATAAATCTCAATTTCCTTTCGCTGGGATTCAGTCAATAATAAAATCCATATCAAGCGGAATTTTGTTTTGACAATTGTCTTCTTTGTGCACAGGTGGGATGACGTAATCAGCTTTGCAGAGGGAGAGGCTGAGGTATCATGGACTCCTGGATTTTCCCATCAACCCCTCCGAACTTGTCGGAGCACCTCATGTTTGACAGTTTCATGCAGAGCAATGGGTCTAACCTGAACAACAGGAACGACACAGACCACAGCTTCAACAAAACCAGCACAGTGGTTATTACCTGTATGTACTTTCTGGTTTGTGCTGTGGGTCTCTGTGGAAATGCCCTTGTCATCTACGTCATCCTGCGTTATGCCAAGATGAAGACAGTCACTAACATTTACATCCTCAACTTGGCAGTGGCAGATGTGCTCTTCATGCTGGGCCTGCCTTTCATTGCCATCCAGCTGGCACTGGTTCACTGGCCATTCGGGCCTGTGCTCTGCAGGGTCGTGATGACTGTCGACTCCCTGAACCAATTCACCTCTATCTTCTGCTTGATGGTAATGAGCATAGACCGCTACCTGGCAGTGGTGCATCCCATTAAGTCCACAAAGTGGCGAAAGCCACGCATGGCCAAGACTATCAACCTAGCAGTGTGGGGAGTGTCATTGTTGGTTAATCTCCCCATCGTCATCTACAGTGGCGTGATTACAAAGCAAGATGGCTGCTTCTGCACCATTGTGTGGCCTGAACCTCAAGAGGCCTACTACACAGCATTCATGTTCTACACCTTCATTCTGGGCTTCTTCTTGCCCCTCATGGTCATCTGCCTCTGCTACCTGTTTATTATCATCAAGGTGAAGTCTTCAGGTATTCGTGTGGGCTCCTCCAAGAGGAAGCGCTCAGAACGGAAGGTAACCAGGATGGTGTCCATCGTGGTGGCAGTATTTGTTTTCTGCTGGCTGCCTTTCTATGTCTTCAACGTGACCTCAGTAACAGGCACCATCAGCACCACTCCCATCCTGAGAAGCACCTTTGCTTTTGTGGTGGTTCTGGGATATGCCAACAGCTGTGCAAACCCCATCCTTTATGCATTCCTTTCAGACAACTTCAAAAAGAGTTTCCAGAATGTTCTGTGTCTTAAGAAGGTGGGGGGACTTGATGAGGCTGAGCGCAGTGATAGCCGGCAGGATAAATCTCGCATGATGAACGACCCCACAGAGACCCAGAGCACTCTGCTGAATGGTGACCTGCAGACCAGCATTTGAGAGAAAGAGGACTGGACTCTAACACAAAAGCGGACGCTTTTCATTTTTTTCTTTTTTTTTTTTTTTCCTTTTTCAACCAGTGTCCTTACTGCCATATGTTGTTCAACTTTAACTTTTAAGAAAGGACAGATCACTAACAGAATTAAAAATTAATAGGACATCAAACTGTATTGTTGGTTTGGGTCATCTGCTTGGAAACAAATCCATTCTAACAAACTCATGGGTTCATACAAATCTCTTCAGTGGGCTGCAAGTCAGTGTAGTTGATGCCTCTTAGTTTTTAATGTGTTGACTAAAAAAAGTAGCAGACACCACCACCCATTTGCAAATGGTCCCCAGGGTGATATGGATTTTCCCTGGAAACTGTTTTAGCCAGTTTCCATATCTCTGTATCATCTGATAAATCACAAAGTCCAGAGTGTGTTTTTATGCTGTTTTTAAAGCTATAGGTTGCTGTTTTCTGAAAGGTTATTTGTGTGTAAATAATTGTACATAGAATGGGCAGACTATAAAAAGTAAGGTATTAATAACTTATTTCATTTTGTTTTGAATTACTAAATCCAACATGTTGACAAGTGATATCAGTCAGTCGGACAATGTAACGAGTGTTGTTTGCCTCTGTGTTTAACCATACAACAATTCTTCTAATTTGTGTGAGTGCAGTTACGTTTGATACAAATCTGCCAAGTTAAAATGTGGAAAATAATGTTCAGTAAGTTACCAGATAAGTCTTGTGTCATATTTTCCCTTGCTTTACTCTTGTGGCATGTTAACTTATACCACCAAATTGGTGTTATAATATAAGCTAAAGCCCAATAACAGTACTGGTGTGGAAATTTATCAAACCAGATTCTAACCAACATGCTGCTAAGATGTATAAATAAAATAAATAAATAAATAAAAAACTCATGACAGTGTTGCACAATATGACACAGAAAACTGTTTTTACTGAACAGAATCACTGCTTATATACTGCTGTTGTCATTGTTAGCCAATGTTACAGTGACCTTGTTTTTTCTCCAGTGTTTGTTTAATTCTAAATGACTCTATATGAATGCTTTGTTATAGCTAATCTTCCTGCTTTGAGTGTATGAGAGCATGTAACATGTCCAGAAAAAAATGTAACAAATGATTGTTTTATTCCCTTTTTCCTGCCCACTCATCTGTTGGAATACAAGAGGATGAAGTCCTGTTGTGAAGCACTAAGGTGCTTTAACCCAGGAACTAGCATGTCTTATTCTTTACAATTATTTTCTCTTTGATAATTTAAGGGGTCGAGCTTGATCCTAACTGCCTCACATCCCAATTTTCTGGTAATTCAGGGCACTTGAAAGGCTTCAGATGACAAGAGGCTGAATTATGTGCATTTGAGAAGGGCTAGAACACTTATCCTCAAGAGGTTGTGGTGTTCCTTTATCATCATCATCATCATAGTGCTGCTTCACAGTGGAGTCCACACTTCATCCTGATGACCTGTGACTCCCTGCCTGTTGTTATAGTCAGATTACAATCTTTGAGTGTAATGTACTAATTCACAAAGATCCTGATCCGATGAGTAGTCACAAACAAAAATGCAATGTGTATACATGTTACATCTGATGTGACCATGTTAGGTTGATTATGTGCATAAAATGTCTTTGTGTATTCTGAAGTGTACGCTTCAACACACATCATGGGCCCCCATCCATGTCTAATCTAAATCTGTAGTCTATATCTGCAGTATTGTTGAATTTGGTCAAATTGGATAATTATTACTGCTGAAAGACACGGTGCACCTCTAGTGTTTTATCTTTCTATTACAACAATGACCAGTTTATGTTGGTCGCAAAGAAGCGTTCATGATAGTTATGTAGAGATGACTCCAGGCATGAATCATGCATATGTTACATTGCTTAGATGACTGGAGGGGAAAAATAAGATAATGAATTAAGACTATAAAATATCCACCATGCAAAAGCTATAAAATCAAACGTGTGAATAACAAAGATAAAAATAGTTTCTAGTTTGTGTTAAAGGGGAGTACAAAATGTGAGATGGTGGAAAGCATCATAGTAGTTACTCTGACAGAAAACGGTGTATAATACCATCTTATAGTACTTGTAAATATAATTTTAACTTTTTTTTGTACGATTTCTAACAGATTGATTTCTTAAGATCACATAGCTGATTTTCATGGTATTTGTTTCGTGTTTTTTGCTCAGTGTGGTTTTCATGGTGAGTTTACTGCCTCTGCTCTTCACACTTAAACAAGTTCAATGAGCAGATTCTGTGTATATTTGTGAAGTTAATAAAGACTTTAAAAAGTGTTTCCTTTTCAATTTCTCAGTCTTAAGATATATTATGAAAGGCACTACATATTAAAATCAAAAGCCAATTTTGTTACTTAAATGTTTTTTTTAATTAATGGTGAGATATGTTTACATCAAATTGAAGCTGGATTTTTTTTTCCACAATATTTTTCAACAAAATAATTATATCATTACAAATCACAAATGGACTATAAGCTGAAGCCACATCAGATAAAATTCAGGTATTATCAATGCCTTCAATTTGCCTTAGAAATGTGCAGCATTCAATAACAATAGTATAAGAACAATTTTTTAATGTGAAGCTTAAGTTATACCTTTATTATTATTTTTTCCAGTCTGGAATGTTTTTATATACCTGGACTCCCCATAAGAGGCTTCTGTCTTTATAGTCTTGTGCTTCTAAATGTGGCCACACAGTGGTGCCACAGTCATGTGCATAACCACAGCTGCTCGAAGACCAGACACAACGATAGGTTCAACAAGTTTGAAACTACAACTAAAACTGCTGTTTTTAGCTCTCAACTGAAATGCTTCATATTTCAATCCAGTCTTTTCTTCTTCTCCCTCGAAAGCATCCTGGCAGTCATACAGAAATTGTGCAGCAGACCGCTTTAAACACTAAGAGATTTGGCTCAGAGGCACTACAGCTCTTTGTCTCTGACAGTCCTTCAGAAAGTGCAAAGGTAAAATGACACAAAAGACAGCACACCACATACACATTCCAGTTTTGTTCTGAGTTTAATCACTGAAACAGATAATGAAGCTCTCCTCTTGCTTTTTGTTTCAGCCTTTTCCCTGAATGTCCTTGGGTGGCCTTAACTGCTCCATGATGCATCAAAACCATAGTGTAACCATTTCACAAGTGTTTGATTTCACTGTTTAGAAATGTATGATCGCCCTTTAGCTGAGGTTCTGCAGCAGGCCAAAGGATATGTGTGTTTGATTTTAATTACAGAGCAGCTAAACAAACAGGGGATGTGTGTGCATGTATTTTTAAAGTGAAGTTAGGGCCCTCATGAATATATATATTTAAGGATTTTTATATGAGGGAATATGTTTAATTCTGTATTGTCATACAAACACAATCAGTGACCACAAGACCCTGACGTGTATGCGCATTACCTAAAGTCTTACTCGACAGCATACTGACTGAATGGAGTAGTGGGAATTCTGAACTAAAGGAGGCAAAACCATACCACAACCCACACTGGCCTACACCAGCCACGGTGGCCATGGAGAAGATTAACACTGATGGATTTAGAGCCAGGCTGTGGTCACATAGTGTCCATATATGTGCAATATGTTTTACCCTTCTATACATCTCACACATTCACCCTCTATTTTCAAAACTACAGAATAAAAATCATGATGGGGGAGCAAGCCTTGAGCCGTTACTGAGGCAATTTTTTTTTCCACACAAGATCATGAGAGCCCAGTCGCATGCATTGTGTTGTTAAATAGGCTTATTTTTTCTCTTTTTTTTTTTTAAACATTAAAAAGGAGAACACATCATCCTCGTGTATAGGCTCTGATCTGGAGTTCATATATCAAGTCTTCTTTTCAGAATGCAATATGAAACCCAGAGCTCATTTTCCACATACAATTTCGCAACAGTAAAGGTGAGCCAATTAACACCGTCATAATACCAACAATTCCACAAGAATGAAAGTGTAATACGTCCAAAAACATTTCCTGTACCAGGATAGCAAGGGACATATGACTGTACTGAAAAGTAAAAAAAAAAATAATTACACAAAAAAAGGAAAAAACAGTAAACAAAGACTCCAAAGTCAATGACTTGCTAAAAAAATAGATATTCCCTGCCCTCAACCGAAATTTAAATGAAATAATCAACACAGTAAATAAATGAACATGAGAACACTCAGGTCCAAATCAGTTTAGTTTCCATGGCAGCGCTTCCCTGGCAACTGGCAACGGCAGCGTCTCTAAGCTCTCCCATGTTTTCTTCTCTCTTAAAAAATAAATGTATACTAGATTCGTACAGTATTTTATAACTAAATTCACAAATGAGAAGTATAACCATACCTTTTGCAAAGGTGATAATACACTGATTTATATATATATGTTTTTTTTTGCAATCAGTCCTATATGCATATGACAACATACTATCCGCCATCATGACTTAAATGATAAATGCTTGGTCAGTCAAAATGAGAGCACCATGGGAGAAATGTAGAGGGTGGTAGGAGGTGGAAGGGGGTCAGAATACTGTAAGAAAAACCCAGATGTGCCCAAACTCAGACTCTGCCCCTGCAGCAGGAAGAAGGAGGGACAGAGCGTGAAGGGTGTGGGGCCTCTTCCCTCTGCCCAAGCCCGGAACTGACGATGTCGACTCGTCCGCCGGCTCTCCTCTTCATTCAGTTTTGTCAAGTAGATGCCAAGAAGTAGCTCAGTGCTTGTTTACTTTGTTTTTCCTTTTGAAAGGCTGCATGATTTCACATGTCTTTATTATTTATGTCCTCCACAGCTGGAGGAGCAGACTGGTAATTAAAAGGTTTCAGGTAGGTTTTTGTGTTTTCGATTCATCCTGCCCCCAGTCCCTTGAGTCTCCCCTTCAAAGCAATGGTTCTTAATGATCAGTGGTCACAGAGACTACTCGTACTCAAGGAACTGTTTATGGTAGAATAAGAGATACCTAAGAAGAGACAGAAACATTTAATTCAGATTTTTTTGTATGTTGTGATATTTCAGAGTTCTGCTGAAGCCTTATTTTAATGCTTACCCTTCACTATCAAGTACATCCTTAATGCTGGCCTTGGTGATTATGGCATCATCACATTTGAACCACTGGTCTTTGTGCTGCCGGATGAAGCTGGTGTAGTGGCCACTCTCCAAGGTGCCTTGATGATTTACCACCGCGAACAAAGAATATCTGAAAATAGAGGCGTAGGACTCGTGGTGAGCTGTTAATACATTTGTGTTGCCGAGTAAATTTTGAGCTTTTTCTGTAAGATATCTTTATCTGCAGTGCTTCTTGTTAAGGTCTCTTCTTTTTGTTTTTACACTTTAGAGACCACAAGAAAAATAATCTTGCCTATCGTTTTTTGTCTTTAGCAGAAGACACTGATTTTATTCAAAAAGTCTGTGCTGGAAAATTAATGTTATTGTAATTGCTATGGACGAGAATAACTAAACAGCTTTTAAACAGCTTTAAATGGATTAATTAAAAAAATCATGGATGCTTCAAGTTTTGAGTTTTTCTGTGATGATGTCCAATAGGAGAAAAGGAAGCATTAATAAATTAGTTTGTTTTCATATCACAGATACTCACTTATTGTCGTTGTTTAATACATCAACCGACTGTTGATACTGCCCATTCATTCTGCTCTCTTTACTGTGGAAGACAGAAGAAGACCACAGCAGGAGCCTTTACATGCATGTGTAAACATCTCACACTGACACAAAATTCCACTAGGGGGCATCATCGTGTAGCTTATAAAGAAAGTGACTTTCTGTCCTGTGTAGCTTATGATTTTTCAGTCTAAAGAAAGCTGAATAGCTGCTACATTCGAGGGTGGGGTAACACTGATGTAACATGCTCCACTGACACCAATAAATGTTAGCAAGTAGTACAGTTAGGAAGAAGTTGCACCCAAGACGCATATGTGTGCATATTATGAGTACGCTGGCAGATGTAATACAGCAAGTAGATTGCTGACACTTAAAAGGAAGATGAGCTCTGTGGTTCAAATAACAAAAAAAACATCTGACTCCACTGGAATCTCACCTGGACGCCATGAAGGGCGTCATGTCCAGCTCTAGAGGAAAGGAAACGTATGTAGTAATCTTCCTTCGCAGTTTTGCAGAGTGCTCAAATCGCTGGGGAGGGTTGGAGAGGGAGGATGAAAGAGAAGAAGGGGGGGCAGAAAAAGAGTGTGAGGGTAGATTTAGAAATAGTCATTACATTGTAGAAAAATCTAACATAACATAAGTAAGTGAAAAGTGGAAATACATGTTTTCCACTTTGGCATTGCACATTTATACCAATATAATAAGTGACTTGGGTAAATCTTAGACAATCCTCTTGCAGTGTTTGCCTGTGAATATCATAAATGCATCAGAAGTCTCTGAGACTATGATAGATAAAACATGGACAGTGGAGGACCGCATGAGTCATTACAATCATGGGCATCCTGGGACAATACATGAAAGCACTACATAGTGGGAAGTAAAGTGACACACCACTAGAAACATACCACATAGCCAAGTCATGGTGAAATCTAAACTGCATGATCATCATAATAAATAAATAAAAAACTTAAAACTACACAACAAGGTCTTAATTATTAGGTTTCTGTCTGAAATTTACCTACTACTAAGGCGTGATGACTGATAAAATTAGACAAGGAAATGACAGAAGCGCTCCATTGTATTAAAATGCCTCTAAGACAGTGACAGATAATATAGCAAATGTAAACTAGCAGCATGTTGTAACTGACTCACTTTGAGATGGAAACATGCTACAATAGGAAGCTTCTTCATAGTCAGCTGTTTAGTGGACTCCTGGTAACTATGGCAACCACCACACTTGATTTTGGCACTGCTTCCAAGATGCTCAGGCCGTGTAAACCTGCAGACCAGAAGAGGACGGATGTGTCAAAGTGGAGAGTGTGTGACCACACATTTAAAAGCTGCAAACTGACAGAGAAGACGTAAATTGGAAACAGCCTTTTGTAAGATAACTTACAAAACTTGATGTAAATATTGATAACTGTGTGGTCACAGATCTTAGCAAAGGACGTTTATTTGATATCAAATAGCTTGTACAATAAAAACGTTCTGCACGTTCTGGTTGCATGTCAGTTCTCCCAAAGCCCTGCTGCTATTGCCAACGCCTCTATTGCCATGGCAACAGCAATATAGCCTCTTCTGTACCTTTAAGAGACTTGCTGCAGTAAGTAGGGGTGTGTGAGGAGCTGCAGTAAAAAAAAATTCAGCAGGAAAGAAGGTGAGAAAAAGAAGAGCGGGGGGTGAAACAAATGTGGGAGGTAGAGGCTGATGGAATGGGGGAAAGGAATTAGGTGAGAAGGGGAAGGAAAGAAATTAGATGAGGAGGAATGAGAAAGAAATTCCAAGAATAAGGAAATATCTGAGGAGATCTTAGAGGTCCCACTTGCCCCATCAACCTGGTAATGGTAGAAGCTGAGACCCAAGCCTAACAGGGTCTTAGTGACTGAGGAGACACTGTATGTGACCGTTTGTTGAAGTGGAGGGACAAATTAAATTTGTTTTGGCTGTGAAGGCTGAGGGGTAATCGTTTTGTAAATCTTATATTCAATGCTTTAACATGATGAGTGTGACTGTCAAACACAGCAGAAAAACAATTACTTTTTGTGTTTAGACACAAATGAAAAAAAAGAAAAAGAGGACCAAAAGTATAAACTGTTTGATGTGATCAAAGAGTGAAGTGAAGTACCTGCGCAGGCAGTCTGTGAGCGTTGTGGATCCTGACAGGTGGCTCTCTCCATTTACTGTGCTGCCATCCCCTCCTGGGCTGAGAGGCCAGAAAGGCGTAGATGAGCCTGGCAAGTCCAGGCTGATGTCCCAGAATGGATCTATCGTTGTGGAAACTCCACTGTAGGAGTAAAAAGAAGAAGACGATGACAGTTTACTCCAGTTGCAATGTTTGATAAATACAGCACAGCTTGGTGTAGGTCTGTGTGTCACTCATTGCAGGTCATGATGAAAGGATGATGACACAGATGGTAATACATGAGCTTAAACTCACACAGCTTCTGTGGATTGTGATTATGTTTTTGTTTCAGCCTGCTGGGAGATGTGAAGTGTGCATGTGCATTATATTCACACTGTTCCACAACCATTTACAATTCAATGAAGGGTTACATCAGAAAACAATGGCTTTGCACAAGAAATGTGCATTATTACATCTCAACAACCATGACGGACTGTAGCCTGAGCAACATGGAGGCTTCAGTTAGAGAATGCACATTCATAGGGTAAGAGTAATCATAATCATATGTATATACACTGTCCTCACGGGAAGGAGCTGCTGAACATTATCTTTGCTGATTAGATGAGTCATGGTTCTGTAATACCCAGAGGTACCAGTGGGAGGCCAATAAATCAAATAGAAATGCATTTATGGTGATGAGAGAGCCACCCTGCAGTAATGTGACACTATTATGGTTCCTCCATTGTTCAAAAGCCTGATGTTTCTGCTGTTGTTGTTTACCACTTATAATCTATTGTTGACAAGGCTCCTAAAAAAACATGAAGAGGTTTGATTAATTACCAAAATGGTGCACAAGACAGCTAGTCCTACATTATGAATCAGTCTGCAAATTGGATGAATGTAACAACAGTGAGCTGAGCCCAGTTTGCCTGCTTGTTTGTGAGAGGTGCTTTGCAGGTCAGTGCAGCATGCGTGTGTTAATGCGACAGGACAGCTCTAGGGGGCAGACAGGCAACGCTTGAATCGTGCTGCTGTCTAGACAACCCCCATTAAAGACGCTCTGCAGGGACCAGGCCTTTGAATAAATGCGGTGGAGAGGACACGAGCGGTGGTTCACTCACCATAAGAGGACAGGCAGTTTCTACACTGACCATCCCAGTGGTGAGTGGTAAGTATTAGAGGACAACAGGGATAGATGGTTGAATGAGTAAATGCGGAAGAAAAAAAGAAGAGGTAGTACTGATTTAAGGCTCCTTCAGGATAAATAGACACTAAACATGTTAGTTGGGGTTTTGCTTGTATTATTTACAATGTAAGCCATAAACTCACTTACAAGACAGTCATGAAAACTTACTGGCAAACTTGACAAGTAACATCTGATTGCAGGCCCCCAGTGAAGATTTGGTCAATGATGCAGTTACAGTGGTTTGGATTGTTGGCCTTCTTCCCATTGTCGTCTCCTACGGGCCACAAAAGAACAGATTGTGTAATTACGCACACACCACCATCATCAGCAGCAGCCTCTTTGACACCTTTGAAAAGCTGGCTGGCCCTCTTTCTCACTTTACCATTCACCTGCAGCAATACCGCTTTGCCACTTCGCAACTCTGTTGGTGTTCTTTAGCCAATCAGAGCAAGTCTTACTGCTGAGTCTGTGTATGAGTCAGCCCATCATAACACTACAGCAGGGCCTATTGACATTCCTTACACTGCATGCTTAGTGTCCCCTTTGTACACAGCATTGTCAGTCTCCTTCAGTGTGTGTCCAGTGATGTAAGAGACCATGTTCTGTGGGTAAAGCTACATGCCAGTCAGAACCACATTTTATCATTTATATACACACACACACACACATATATGTATATACACACACACATATATATGTATATACACACACACACACATATATATATATACACATATATATATATACATATACATATACATATACATATATATATATATATATATATATATATATATATATATATATATATATATATGAATAAACGGTAGGTCAGAACGATGTGTGCATAGCTTACTGATGGTGTCTCCTTTGCAGTGCCTGTGTAGTACATCCAAAGCTGCTATGAGGAACTCGTGGGCATCCTGCTGCTCGTAGCCTGCGAGGTGACGTGCATGAGTCCACACCAAATGCAGTAGCCGGAAGGGAATGTGGGGTGAACGGTGACCCGAGTAGAACTGCAAGCAAGGAATGGAGATGGGACAGGTGGTTAGCCTAATATTCAAGTATTTGTGTTATCATAGATCTCATAGCTGAATTGCTTATTGTCATCTATAATCTTTTGTTCAGCCATAACAAATATTACTTCAGTCAAGGTGACTCTCTTCAGCACTTCCCTCTACAAATCTCCTCAGGTAGAGATTAATAGCAACATATCACATAACAATAATGACAACGTGACAGAGAAGTCAGGAAACGGCTGCGAGAGATGAAGGTTCGGCGCAAATAATTAATCTGTTAACTGCTGCAGAGTCTCTGGGTTGCCATGGGAATTACAGTGAGTGACAATCCTGGTTTAGGGTGACAAGCTGTAGCTAAGAAAGTAACAGAGCTGAGCAGAACACAAGGAATACAAGGCATCAATGCCAACTCATTAAAGCCAAAGAGGGTTCTCATTTTTCAACAAGCAGATGTTGTGCACACTGTACTTTATGTTTTTGCAGATATCTGTCTGATTGAGCTGAAAGAGGGAAAACATACCATGCTGATGTTGCTTTATGAATCTTGGTGGTTGACAATCAAAAGAAGAAAAAAAAAGAAAAACAGGACAAGAGTGGTTGATCAAAGTAGGCCATGCCTCTAACTTTCAAAGCTAAAAATGAGTCAATGTGTGGCTACAAAGAAGGCGTCTGAGGATATGCAAGTGACTTGGATAGAAGTAATGGTGCAAAAATATTAATTTGTTAGGAATTATAGACAGAAAAGCCGTTGTTAAGAATGAATACAGAACCACGATTCATAGGGTCAAAGAAGTGAGCACAAGTTTCTGCTCTTACTTCCTTCATATGTTATGCAGCTGAACAAGTCAGCCAACTGAAATAGAACAGGGATCTGCAAGTCTGTGTTTGCCATCTGTGGACCTGTATATACTGAGGAGAGAGAGAGGGTGTTGGTGAAGCAGTGCGGGAGCAGGAAATGGCCATTATGTAATACTCCTGGTTGATGATTTTGTTCAACATAAACAGGCAAATAAATTAAGCTGCGTGGTATACCAACTTTTTCATTTGTAAAAATATATTTTTATTCTGATATTAACGGAAGTCATTCCTTTCCTTGTAAAGCTGTGGCAGTTGGCTGATTCCTCCATAAGAATGGAACAGCATCCCAGCCTTTGCATCTGAATTTAACAACAACAAAGTCAGCTGCAGATTTAACTGCAACCTCTCATCATTGACAGCTTAATGATTTTACCAGCATGCAAAGAAAAGAAATTTTGGTTTATTGTTTTCCACAGGGAGGGACACAAGAAAAGCCCTGCAAGCACCTGCCTTCCCTCCCTCCCTCCTCTCATGTCTGCCCAGGAAAGCAGCTGCTGCCGAGCTGGGAGATGCACATCCAACAACCAAAACACAGATGTGGTCAAGTTATTTTAAATCAGTCAACATTTTTTTTGTGAGATGACCAACTGCTGACTCACATTTAATAGTAAAAGGTCTGATAACAGAAAAAATATAAATAAGAAAGGGGTTATTGTGCTTAAATTGTATTAAATTGAAGCACGTAAGAGCAGAGATAGTCGGAAGAGAAGCAGAAAAATAAGTTCACTGCTTGCACTTAGTGGTCTATATCTATAGTACTATCATTCAATATAACAGCAAATACTAATAGAAAATACCAAAAAATACACTTTGTATTGTCATTTACTCTGAGAATACCAAGCTGTAACTTTTTTTGCCATGTGGTTCAACTGTGGATATATTTCTGAAAGGCTACATATGGCTGTAAAGAATAATCTGCACTGGTCTGACTCAGTAAAAGTGTAATTTCTTCTCTTTTTTTTTTAAATTTAGCACTAAAATTTCAAACAATAAAAATGAAAATTTATTACAAAAACTCAAAGCTTTGAATGTTTTTAAAGGGTTTAGATGAAGTCCAATACATTTCTAGTCCAAAACACTTTTTTTCAACAACGTAAATATTGACATTTTAACAGCATTTCATCAGAATATTTAGGCGCATTATAAACCATAACACACAATTATAATAAAACCCTCTAATGAATCCATAATACACAATATACATTGCTTTCAATAAGTTTCAATAAGTCTCGTGGATTGTTTCATATATTTTAATCATATCATTTTAAATCTTCCTATTGTTTGACTTGTTTTTATTTCCTCACTGCAGATGTTCCATAACCGAACCCCTCTTGTAGAAATTTAGCATTTATTCTCACAGCTGTTTTTTTTTTAAATATGTATGTTCCTCTCAGACTGACTTTACTCTCCAAATGTATTGTTGCCTTATATGTTCCCCCATACTTCCACACAATAAGGTATGTATGAAGGAACAATGCAAAGGATACAATGATGACTGATTTTAAAAAATCTGATTTTTTATAAAGAACTGAAACTGATTTAGATATTTTTAAGTAAATATAGTTTATCATCAGCTGTATTGTTTATTCAAATCATTTAAATGTGTCTCTGTACATTCCTTGCAGGCAGGTTTCCCTCTTTGGACTCAGAAAAGAGTGCACCAGTGATTCAGCCTTCTGTGGTTGCTTACACATCGAAGACATCCTCCTCATACTTGCTAAATAAAGTCCCAAATTCTAGCTGTGTGTTAGCCAAAATAATGTTAGATTTGTGCAATTTAACAGACCTAAGTAACAAGTTCACACATAAGAAAGGAACATAATACCTCCTGAAAAAGCTGCGACATCTCACACACCAGACAGGAGTTTGATTGCATTTCGCACTTGTGTCTGTCAGAGAGAAAGAAGTCGCGCAGCAGTGGTGTGTGTGTTAGGGCCTGAACAATGCAGTTCATGAAACATGTGTTGCCCAGGTTAATTAGCCCTCGTAAACCTGCAAAACAAGATGAGAGATAGAGAAGCATGAGAAGATCACAGGGGTGAGACAGCACCCATTTTACACTCATTCTGCTGGCAGCAGAGGACATTTAAAATAATTGCCAGTTAAAAAAAAGTGTCAGCCTCACATGTGGCTCAACATATAGAATCATTAACTAGTCTAAGCAACTTAATTTTTTATCAGTTTCAATACAGATTAATTTTTTAAATGAAAACTTCAGGGACCTGCAATGGAAACTTTGCAAAATTACAATCTCTCATTTACACATTCACAGACCAATAATTTGGTACTAAGTGGAAGCCAGAGCTTCCTTGGATTATTCTTAAGAGATTTATACTCGTCGCATTCCTTCTCTCTACATGTTCTTTCCAGCTTCATCAGGTTGGATGACAAGCCTATGAGAAGATTCAAATTATAATCTCTCCACAGATGTATAAGTCTGGGCTTTTGAGCCATTTAAAGATACCAGTGGAATCTTAGCAGAGATACTCCTACTTTTCCTCCTCACTCCTTAAAATAATGCTGCCCTTTCCATGCACCATGAATGGTATTAGCCAGAGGATAAGCAGTGCTTAGTGTTTCCTGGACACAGCAAGTAAAGTTCATTGCAGAGAGTAAGATTTTTGTTTAATCTATCCCAAGAAAGCTTTACATACAAGGAAACTCAAAGCCTTAGACGTGGTATTTAAACCATAGGCAAGGCAATTTTATTTGTATAGCACATGTACAAGATAATTCAGCGTCCTTTTCATAAAACACTGAAAGCATTGCAGCTGGATGCAGAGGAAGCATTAAAAAGTACACTCACAACTAACTAAAAATAAATTAAGGGAAAAAAAGGTAAATTAAAATAATATAAAATGCAAGAAATAAAAGTTACAGAGTGGGGAATTAATAGTTGTTTTAATAAAAGGTAGCAAGTAGAATTATCTTGATGTAAAACTGCTGGGATTTTCAGCAGACATGCAGTTTCGTGGGAGTTTGTTCCACATGTAAGGAGCATAAGAACTAAATACTGCCTCCCCCCATGTTTCACTCTGAGTCTGGGAACAGAAAGTAGACCTGACCCTGATGACCTGAGGGATCTGGTTGGTTCATAATGAACCAGATGAAGTCCAAAAGTATGGCTTACCACAGGTTTGCAACTGCACAGACACTCTAGTAGGTCATGGCTTGGTTTTGTCATGATGTGCAGTATAAACTGTGGGACCTTGTTAACAACTATCTCAAGGATTGTTGCAGCTGAGTACAATTTGGAGTAAAGCAAAAAGTCTGAACACTTCTTTAAATTAGATTTCTTTTTAGGTATTTTTGATCTGTTTACATCTATATCATAACACAAAGCAGATAAAAATAGGGTGTTTGAATGCTTCTCAAATCAACTGGATTTATGGCTGAAAACTTAGCAGAATGGTGTTGGGTCAAGTCTGCAAGCAACACTGTGAACATCCTGGAGAAGAACCCAAACCTGTGAATTAATTAATGCAGAATCCTTCACTGAACAGGTGAAACACAGCCAGATCTTGGGTCTAATCCAACTGAGCAGGGACTAGTTTTGGAAGAGAACGCTCAGTGGGAGCTTAAACACATTGCACTGGTCCTGGCACGCATACACACATAACAACACGCAGTTATTGCCAGTCAGGCAGACTATTCAAGCTGACTAATGATCTGAAAGGACAACTGAGATAAAGGTTACAGTGAGAATGTGTTAAAAATGAGAGTGGCAACAGAACAGAAGGATAAATGAAAGCAACAGATCATTGAAAAAAAAAAAAAAACAGGAGAAGGAGAACAACAAACACCAGCCTGTTGCTGGAGTGTATCTATCTCTGAAGGAACATTGTGTTCTGCCTCTCGCTGTGCACTGCCTGTATAGCTACCCAGAGCAACTAACCTTGGGTATCACAGTTAAATGCATGAGTGACCCCCATGTGCACTTACACAATGTACACACAGCATGCACACACAAAACTGTCAAAGAATGAAAAGCTCTACTGATTAAAACATGTAGACTGAATACTGTGCTCTATTGCCCACCTATGGTACAGTTTGTAGTGATTTTCCTTCGCTTTGGATTGTGTCGTAATAATTCTAGTTCCCTCTTGGTCGGCTCCCATGTTGTGTATTTTTCCCCGATGCCTGTGGACACAAAGCAACATAAATGTGGCTGGAGTGAGATATCAGAATGGTTCCAAAAGCTGATTTCATTTCTCTGATCAGAATGCCATACCTTGCAATTTCCAGGCTTTCCTCTGTTCCTCTTTGGCAATCTGCTCCATATCTTTGTCGTATATGTAGTCTTGACACACAAAACAATATATTCCACCGTATAATAGGTCTATTGCTGGAGGGAAGAAGAGAGAGGATGAGTTATTACAAAACGTTTTTGCAGCAAAGCACCAGTCTGGCAAGTTTTAAGGCAAATGTTTCATTCAGAACATTGTGTCACCATCACATTGTATGTGCTGAGGAAATTATTAGATATGATGGGGAGCAGTGATGGTACAAGTGTATTTGTTTCCCACTCCCACCTGTGCTTTTTACTAAACACATATACCACCATCTTCCATTCTCAGAGTCCACAGCAATAATACTCAAGCTCTGTTGCCGTGACAATCTATTCTTAGTCTAACAGTACATTTATTTATTTTTTAAAGTGCGCCATATTTGGCACTACCCACAACAAGGAGGTGAGCTGCAGCATCATATAGAAAACATTAACAATACCATGTTTTGTGTGTGTGTTACTGTACGTTTCCATAATGTGAAGCAAGAGCACGTACAGTATTGGAATAGTGCTGCAGCACCTTGTTTAGACAGAAAAAAAGAGGAAGAGTGTATCAACTGGTCTACAAGTACTGCACAAGACGTGGCCAGGAATTTATCAGTCCTGCTCAGCTGAGGGAAGAACAAGAGGACAGACTAAAAGGGTGAAGAGGTCCGAGGACAAGAGAAGAAATGGGAAGAACATTTGAGCAGAACTAAGGGTAAGATTGTTAATAACAGGAAGTAAAAGGAAGAATAATGATAAAGTAGGAGGAGCTCTGAGAAGAGAGCTTGCACTAGCGCAGCCCAGCAGGCAGGGGAGTTCGGATTAATTTGATTAGAGGTAGACATGAGCAGAGTGCCAATGTCAGAGCAGCTCCCGTGGAAAGCTTAAAGTTAATTAACGCAGTAGTCCTGCACTAGGGGTATGTGCATGTAACCAAACTGCTGAAATGCATTAAATCAATTAAACCATTAAGTCAACTACTAAGCCACACGTTGAAGATGGTAGTCATCTTAAAATGGCAGTAACAGCCACAGTACTGTCATCACCGGTGCCACATTTAGCTCGTCTCCATGACGGTAATATCTAAATCTTACTGATTAGTATGTTTTTAAGCATAATTAACATGTAAGGCTGAAACAAGGTCTTTTAATAGCTGTGGGTTAGGAAACTTTCTCTCTTGCCACATCATGGGGAGGGGGGGGGAGCAATGTCTTGAAACAAGCAACATTGGACTGGCCTAAGCTGTCAAACTGAAACAGTAATGTGCTGCCGAGAAGAGGAGGATCAACTCCTACCCAAAATTAAACTGTTAGGTAGTATTTACTTGTATGTGTGATATCATTTAAAGAGAAGTAATAAACAGAAAATAAAAACTGTGACTTTTAGAATACAAAACTAATATCCAATGATAAAAACAATCAGTACTGATTAAGAAGACAGGCACAAACTACTGCTGCTTAACACAGGAGGTTTGCTCATGAGACTAGCGGTAATAGCTGAGGACTGCACACTTTAGATCTGGGGAAACTTTGTGGGATGGGAACACGAACATTTCACATAAAAGCCAAGAACTCCTAAATTTCACTTCAATTTGATATGAAATAATACAGTTTGGTTGTGATCCATTCACTTCCAAATCAGCAATAACTGACTTTTCTTTACTGCAAATTCATTGTGTCACAGGCATGGTTGACTCTATGCAACTTGTCACTTCTACTTGTCCAATGTATGTGTGTGTGTGTGTTTTCCCCCCCTTTGTCTTGGCTATACACTTGTCAGCTATACAGCTCTTTGGCTCTATCCAGAAATCTTATCCAAATGTAGAACAGATAATTTTGTGTTTACTGAAGGATTGGTTTTTGTGGGATCGTTTTTCCCCAATAGTGAATATCAACTTTGTATTTTTTGCTTTTTTTTTAATCTGACCCAGTAAGACATGATTTCCACAAACAGCTCAGTCAAAATAATCCCAAATACAAACAATTGCTCTTCTTTGAACTGTAGCAAATATTAGAAATATGAGCTGTAAAGCTTTTAAGACCAAGTGTTTTCCACATTTATATAGGAAGGTGCTTAACAAAAGCAAATATCTCCTGTAATACAACATTTATACAACTCCAGTCTGCTGAATCTTTCAGAGTTCTTCTGTAATCAGAGATTTCTGACAGTTATCCTGCCAGCTTTTTTTTCAGACTGCAACCATTTTCTTTGAACTTATATTTGTTTGTTACACTTATGACCCATGGAAGCACCGACCTGAATACACACTTACACTTTCTCATAGACTCCTCCTGCAAGATGAACATCAATTAACTTTCAGAGTGCTTTGGGGGGCCCACGGCTGGTAGCTGGGACAAGTTTGAAGGAGTCAAAGGATTTAAAAAGCTTGGAAATTTGCATTAAGTAGCCTGACTGAACATGAAACAACACTTGCAAGCTAAATAAGCTGAGACCTCCATAAAAGTTATTAGAAGGCTAATATCTATTTAAGTTAGCAAGTTTTGGTCATTTTCTCCTGTGAAAAATAATACATGTTTAAACAAATATTTCAGCCTTAAAATAGCACTGTGTGACTTGCTGACCTTAAAAAAATGCACTTCTGACTCTGATGGCTCAGTGACATTTATTATGTACATTCCTGGAGATGTCACGCAGCGTCCAGAGGCTGAGAAACATACTTCATAACTTTTGCTTCCAGGACACCGCATCACACTTACTTACTGACTGGGGAGAGCTCAGAATACAGGTAGGAGGCAAGATGGATGCTGAATTAGCCTTCATTAGGGTCCCCTCACTAAAAAAATCTCAAGTTCAGTAGTGCTTCTTTTAGAATTTAGTTAATCTTGCACTCACATAACAGTTTACCAGTTTAAATTCAATCAAGAAGCTCACTTTTGACCTATATTTTACATGCACTCAAAAGCTAATTTCTTCTGGATGCCAGGAATGACATTCAACCTTTTCAGAAAACTAATAATTCTGAGTGTGATAGCCTCTAAAGTAATCAATCAAATGGCCACACAGCATACACCATCCTGTGGTTTAAGGGTAGTGGCTGCCACAGGAGCATAAATCCATTTCCCATAATCAAATGCAGATGGTAATGTGGGCTCCTACAAGGTGATTGAGGGTCATATTAAGAAGCTAAACTGAATTTTTACTTTTTAAAACAAGATGCTCAATAAGGGTTTAGTAGGATAATCTCTCGTCTAGCTAAATTATCTAATTATTGAAACAATGCTTAATAGAGATTAATTAGAGCTCCATTTTGTAAAATTGGGTACATTAATGGCATGCCTTCAACATAAGTAAACCTATATAACAGTGTTGTTTAACTGAGGAGTCTGTACTGCAGTGGGACATAAAGATGCAGGTGAATATTAAGACAAATACAAGTCTTAGATTTAGGATTGGGCAATGTATTGATACGTCACACTAGATATTTTATATAATATAAATGATTAAGATGAAATGGCTTCATGATCCAGTAGATTAATACTGTACATTCATACTTCATGCAACAGTGAGTGACTTACCTAGATTGTGTCTTTTGTTTTTTGCGTGCTCGTGAATGTGTTTCTTCGTAAAACAGCCGAAAAACACGCAGTACAGACACGAATGGAGTCGGTTCAGGTGCGCGCCACACATGTGACAGATACACGACTTGGCCTGTAGAAAAAACACCCAAGGGAGGAAGGGGGTTGGGGGAGGACAGAGGAGAAAAGGAATTAAGAGAAAGGAAGGACAGGGCCTCAATGTAGGGTAAATGTACTGAGTGGAACTCTCCTACTGAAAACAGATTTCCATCTTTCAGTCAGTCACACAAACACTTCAGAGGTCACAGTGCTTGAATCAACTTGATATAAAAGCAGACTGAAGATTGCTCAGCCTGTTGACAAATTGATTGCAGTAAAAAAAGCCACAAATTTCCACACAGAATCTTTCACCCTTTAACACATTCAGGCAATGATGGGATTTAATGCTTGGCATGCACATAGGAGGCACAAAAAAAATCTAGCACACACAACACAGTGTGTCTGAGTGGTTGGACGCCAACACTCAGAAGTGTCAGATCCGAGACATTTTGCATTAGAATGTCTGACACCAATGGCAAACCTGCAATAAGCCAATCCAAGCTTTTTCCTTATAAACAATTGCCATTATATTTGGTGGTTATGAAGCAAATATGTACAACTTTTGCAAAAAATACTGTGCCAAACTGATATGTTTACCATGACAAGAAAGCACCTCATTCATTCATCACATTCTTAGAGAGGCATCATGTAAATACAACAGGCCGCGGAACCTCAGGCATCTGAACACTGTGATGAACGACATTTGACAAGATGAGGGGCACATGTACAGTCATTCTAAAAAATTTAAAGAGAACTAATAAATAAGATGGAAACTGAACCTTATAACAATAGCTAATGCAAAATCTTTGGTGCTCATAACACTTTTTGTTTTGCATAACGTGAACTACAGTAGAGCAGCGGAGAGAAACTGAGAAGGAGAAACTGGAGGAGGGAAAGGGTGCAGACCTGCTGCAATGAGCCGCCCACTCAAGAGACTAACAAAAGGAAAGAAAGTGTGAAGCAAGTAAGATACATAATGAAATAGAAACTACTGACTGGAGCTGTAGACCAGTTTTTCATTTCTGGCATGACTCTATGAAACTAGCCCACAAAATAGACACCCACGTCGAAATACCTAAAGATACTGGAGATGAACTCAGTGAGCATTGTCTACCGACTGACAACTTTTATCGAAAGAAACAATAGTGAAACCCGACACCATCGAATGTTAGTGTACCAGAGAAATAAAGAAAGATTAGCAACTAAAATCTAACTGATTCTGTAAAAAAAAAAAAGAAAGAATAGCAACAGAGGATGGAAGTCACTATTCTAGTGTTTCTAAGCTTATTAAACTATCAGCGTTCTATGCTTGAACATCTAATTGTGCTACTGTTAAAGCATAGGTGTTACCAACTTGACAGAAGCAAGATCTTTTACTCAGCTTGCAAATATCAGCTAAGCAAAACTCTGTTCAAACTGTGCAAATCCTTCTAGAGTTACATTTATTTCATAAAAACATATTTTATTATAAAAATGATCAGCAAGCCAACAAATATGAAGCATTGTGACAAAACATCAATGGATGGGAACAATTAAAAGTACTGATTTATAATCAGAGAGGAGATGCTTCCATATTTCAAAGATGTAAACACAGTTTTCTCTCGTTCCTTTGGTTCAGATGCTAGAAGGGATAAAAAAAAAAAAACTGTTGCAATTAATTATCAAAGATAGCCAAGGAGTAGAAAATGTTGGACAGCAGTGTGTTCTTATTTAATAATAACCTGCCAGATTCCTCTGAACAGGTGACTAAAAGCATAATTTAACCCGCTGCAGCTACATCTCTGATGCTGAAAGTCAAGTGTAAATTCTACAAGGTCCGACACGGATTGCTGTTGCAAAAGCTATGGAAAAGCAACGAGTGGTAATTTACACAAACACAAGTTCAGCTGTCTCCCGATCAATAGAAAACAATAGATGCCTAAAAGGAGCTTAACAGAAGCTAATGCTGCTCATTTTCAATCGTGACAGATGGCAGACTCGTTTTCAATAAAATGAATATCACACAGTGCTGAATTTCAGCTGAACTGGTACATCTTGTCTGTGGGAGTGGATGGAAATTTAATAGGAGCAGGTGGGCACAAGACTGAAAGACCAGGCCCATGCAGGACAACCGTTAGTACAATAGAGTAGTATGCAGTAGATTAGATTCACTTGGGAATAGTTGTGGCATAGCACATGAAATAGGTGGCACCAATGCAATGCTGCTGAGTGGCAGAAAAACTCCCCGTCCGGCCTGTGTTTTGGCTGAGCATTAGTAGGCATGTTTTAGTAGGGATATGTTGTGATGACACTGCAGTGAAGAGGATACTCAGGGTCATAAACACTAAACTCCATTTTTATTCAAATAGGTCTGTTAGTCAGCCATCTCTATAGGGTGTTGAAGAGAAGGTGCTGCATCAAAGAAAAGAGGAGAGCTTTTTGTAGAGGGGTGAGCGATTAGATTCATTGATAGTTACCTCTAAACTTCTACACAAAAGCTTGTGTCACAAATGTGCCGAGAGAAAAAAAATAGTACAGTGGAGACTAAAGGCATGACTTGTGTTTTTTAATAGTCAGGCATATATTGTCTAAAAAAGCAGACAAGTTCAGCTAAAATCCTAAATGATTTCTTTAGCCAGCCTCTCTTAACCCATCTCGCTTAAGCAGTGATGCATCTAATCCGCGTTCCTCCAATGCACAACAAGGCCAAGTCCAAAAAAAAAAAAAACCCTTGGAAGTGCCACGCCTTGCCCTCTTTCTCACCATCCTCAGCCTCAACATCCTGTCTTTCAAAGACACCCCCACCCCCACAAAAAAAAAAAAAAAATTCTCTTCTTTCCCTCTCACAATAGTTCAGAAGCTGTCTATTCCTCAGCGGCAGCAGTGCTGCATCTTTGTCTGTGCCCAGGGCGTTTAATGTTCTATTAGATCAGCTATTGATCAGCCGCTGGCTCAGATGACTGAAACAAGTGTCACACAGGTAGCGAGCTCATGTTCATGCCTCACAAGGCTGCATCTTCCATCTGTGACGCCCCTCTTTGAGGCCAGTCAGGCTGCATTATGTGTGTGGGGCAATGACCCCTCTAAAGTTCAAAGCTGTTGATGGATGGAGGGATAGATTAAGATCGGTCGACTGAATAGATCGCTTATGCATCTTTAACATGAACGTAAATAGCATTTAACACTTCATTGGGTCCGCTGAGGCTGTGAGTGGCTGTCAGCTAACACAAGCCTGAATCATCCAAAGTTCTAGACTCAGCTGCATACATATGAATATAAAATTAAAACCACCATCCACTCTTGACACTCAGATTCTCCTCCTGCATTCTCTCACTGTGGGTGCATTGCTCCTCCATCAGCATTTAAGTTGATGCATTCATATCCAACACAGCCAGTGATGTGATGAGCTGTAACTGAGGAGCGGGCGGAATGACGACAACAGTTATGATGTGGACAAAGGTCTGGCTCCACTGAGCACGCTCCTGCTGCTGCAAAAAGCACAGGAGGGAGGGGAGGACAGAGTAAATACAGACTGAAGAGAATGGTTATATGAGAACAGTGACTCACCATGCTGCTAACATTTTTAAGCCAGTGCATGCTGTCAACTCACACATCCTCATACTTTTAACAGTACAACCATATGAATTATCTACTGCACACGTGCCTACAGACATTTGCATAATCTCTCCACAAATCCACACATTGTTAAATATTTGTTCAAGGTAGTCAGGCACAAATGTGCACAAACAGTATTCACCATCCTTCTTTATTCTATATTTAAAATGAACAAGACAGAGTAGGCTGGGGAAACTGATGGTGATGCTCCAGAACCAGGCTGCCGACTGAGCCCATGGGGATGCCGCCTGTCAGTGCCTTGCCAGGATGATGTTGTATCCCCCCACCCCCACCACACCCACACACACACTCCATCACCACATGACTATGCCGGGCCTGCAACATTCACTTTCAGTAAGCTGCCCTGGAGACGTACACAATATGAATCTTCTACTGCTCTCTTTTCATGTCTGTCCTCCATTGGTTCCTTGTAACCTCTGCTGACAATGACATGCTGTGTAGGCTTTGCTTGAGAATGCATTTCCACCACATCCAAATAAATCAGAGTTGTGGGAGACATGAGGGATTGTTGCTGTATAGTTTAGCCTCATACTGTCACACAGTGCTATGAGGACATTATTAGCTAAACCCTAAGCCTCAGCCTATGGAGTGTAGCTGCTTGCCATCTCCAGGAAAAGAAATAAAATTGAATAAATTATGGATGGAGCAGCTCTCTCCGTGCTCAGGGGTTTGAGGCTGCACAGGCTTTAGGTCAGTGTAATAACACGGGCTTGCGGTGCATGTGAATAATCAATATTGCTCAAGTGTGAATATAATTTGGATCACTCAAAAAGAGACGAATAGGCTCAATTCTTTGTTGATTTTCAAACAAAGAACAGGCTTCCTGATTGCTCAAAAGTAAAGAGAAAATAGTTCATATCACAACTTTGGATTTGTTTTTTTTTTTCATTTTATATCTGGACCAGATCTTGTGAAATACATACCAAACCAATGCTTAAAGCCCAGTGACACTACCTTTAAAAGTTCATAGTGAATCACTGCAGAAAGCTAAGCCACACAACAGCATCTATCAAACATTCAGTTAGTTCATAAATTGGTAGATTTGGCGATGGGTAGGGATAAAAAGAGTCAGCAAGTAAGAACACAGGCAAATAGGAAGAAAGAGGACAGATTGTCCATATGGCAGTGTGTTTGTGTCTACAGACAAATTCCAGGTTAACAAAAGGCTGTATGCTCATTTGTCAAACCTTGCTGCTACTAGACGCCAATACCATGCTGATCGAACAAAATGGCACTTATTCAGACACAAATCAAAGGGAGATTGCTCATGTGTCTAACACCCATAGCGCAAAGGTTCTGAAAGGTCTGCTTGCATTGTCAGATCCCATGTTTATTTCTTCTTTATCCCCTCAATACCAATCAAGTTTTACAGAGCCTTAAACATTGCATACAGAAAAATCTATAAGCACTTCAGAATAGCAGCTATAAGTGAACTAGAGAGCCATTAAAAGTGGCATAATATAAAGCAGACTTGAGTGATAAATTATCTTACAATGGTCTGATGCAACAATGTTCATCTTTCTCACAAGGACAGAGAAGCAGCTCCAGACATAAAGCCCAGTCAAAGAAAAGCTGTCACTTGGGTCCACGGCTTTAACAATAGGGAATAACACTGTCCACACTGAAAGAGATTGATTGCCTCTTGGTTCTGGACTTGGACAGCAACTGAAGAGAGATTGACAGCTCATTAGCCAGATGGTGGTACTGAGGGAGGGCTGGACAGCAGCCTCGGGTAGATTCAGGCCATGACCAGCATGTTTTGTAGCAATGATGCTTTTCCAAAGCTTGTTGAACAGTCACATAAGAAGAATTATTTCTAGTTGAAAGGAGAGCAAAGAAAACAAAATGGTCAGTGGGAGGCAAAGATGGAAACGGGCATCAGTCAAAATGAAAATGTCTTTCCACGGAGGGGCTGAGAGAAGGGTTGGATGATTCTCACAGAGAGGAGCTTATTTAAAACCCATACTCTTATCAGTCACACAAACTCACATTTAAATCTAAGGCTCAAATTATGATGCCCGTTACAAATCACCAACCACTAAAAACAAGAATTCTTCTATAAACTATGCAGATGCATTTCCTCCATGACAGCTGTTGAGCTAGCACTCTCATGAAACATTCCATCTATCTCCATGACCACCAGGGAAATGGATGGGATGCTAGAGAACACACCAAGCCTTTTACTCATTTTTAAGTATAGCTGTCCATTTATAAAAAAAAAAAAGGAAAAACATTAAGGATGAAAGTGCATCTGGTAGTACAAAAACAATGAGATTGTTGAGTATGCTACATAGCCTGTAGATTATACAAGAAGTTGTTAAATATAGATACGCAAGATTCTCCGCATCTGAAAAAACTAAGAGGCAAAGAGGACAGCACAAGGTGACACATAAGTCCCACCATGACCCCAGGAGGGGTTTACATTTGTTTAGTCTGAGTCACCAAATCACAGTCACGGTTACTGATGAACCAGAACCACATCAAGCAAGACAGAAGTGACAGCGAGCATCCAGACATGGAAGGGAGTTGATGGGAGCAAGAAGCAACATCTGAAATCACCAAACCCCCCAGTTTGGGGTAAAAGCCATGAGGTAAAAAAACAGGATAGCAAGAGGAAAAAAGGTGGCCTATTAGAAACTTCAAAATCTTATCCAAACCTCAGTATACAGTAAATGATGGTATTTTTTTAAAGCAGTAAAGCTTTTGCATAATTTTTAAAATTACATTATAATAATGATTCAAAGATCATCCATATAAGCAGTTGTTTTTTAAACTAGGTTTACAAATAGAAAAAAAACAAACTGAGAGCAAGGAAAAAAGAGGAAGCAGCAGTGTGGGAGCGTGCACAAAAAAGGAACAAACAAGCAATATGAAGAGTCTTCAGGAATAGATCCTGCTGCTACAAATGTATGCTGATGAGTCAGAGAGAGGCCTGTGATGTGATGGAGGCAGATCTGACAAAGAGATCTGCTCATAACACTAAAATCGGCTACTCTCTGGGATGAGTCGTGCTTTGCTGAATTCACTTGTGTGCACGCGTGTGCGTATTTGTGTGCATGTCAACTGAAAGTAAAGGAGAGGGAAAGGAACAACATCAATGTGTCATCCATAAAAATATTTCCATTTTCCTTTCTCTGAGATTCACAGCAAATGTCTAGCATCAAGGTTAGGTGTTCTACCCTCTTCTGATCATATATGATTTATCAAAACTAGAAAATGAAAGCTGAGCTCTGCCAACTCTCTAATCACGACCCTCACCCTTTTAATCACAGTGACAGCAAACTCTTCAAAGCAGTTGCTACTGTACAATTCTGCCAATCCCACCCAACCTGCTTTCATCTCACCCAGTTCACACTCTAGCTAAAATGCCTGTGATTTAACTGTATCAAAGCTCTTCATTGCATCTTCTATGTAAGAGTATAATAAGCCAGTAAATAGAGTATGTCTTGTTGAAAACAGCAAACCCTCCAGCCCCTAAGATAAATAAGCATGGCATAAATTAATATTTACACAACCTTATATCATAAAGAAGATACAAAAAAATGTGACTGGAACTGCAATTAAATTAACAAGAGATTCCCCCAGACATTAAAAGAGCAACAGCAAGTTTCAGTCCACATCTGCTGGAATAAAAATGATCATCCGAAAGAACATAATTCTGGGTTAAAGGGGAAACACAAAAAATGCTCAAAGACATACAAAGTCTAAATAATCCCTGATAAACATCAAACCTTCACAAAATGACAGTGGAGTGAAAGACAAACAGAGACCCTAGAGGATGGAGGGATTTGATGAGATTATATTTTCTCTGTAGTCTACTGTTTCTTGGGTGGAACCTCCCTGTTTACCAGTTATGGACACTCAGGACTAATAGGCTGTGCCATATAGCTTCTCTGACTGCAAGAAAATATAATGAAGCACAAAAGGAAAACATAAATTGATGTAAGAGTTGTCAGGTTTTACTTCACTGGGAGTAGATGCTATGCATCCATGCATTGCCGTTTCTTCAAAGGCTGAAAAATCAAAGGTTTTGATCAGTAGTTTTAAATCTAAGTCTTCAGTAAATGGTATTTAAAATAAGCATTTGGTCTGATGGCTTCTCCCCAGTAACACTAAAGCAAACACTTTTAAGAGAATAAAAAAACACACCAATACACTTGGGTTGAGGATTGCAGATGTCTATAAATTAGGCATTATTCATCAAGATAAAATCCTTAATTTATCCCTGATACTTGTAAGTCCGTTGTAGGCTGCATACTCTCATACTGAGTTGGGGTAAACATTCATTTCAGATCAATTGGGGCATTTATAACCCAAACCAACACCCTAACTGAATTATTCTAATGGTCCAAAAATTAAATGTAGCAAACCCCAAGCCACACAGGGTCGTGATGTTTCCCCCACGAGCTCCTATCACTGTTACTATCTCTGCTGTCTGTTACTCAAATAGGCTTTAGACTGAGCATGCAGAGCAGGTGACAGACTTTCAGCCAATGTTCTTGCACATCACCTGAGAATTGATTTTAGCCTGAGGTAGAAGGATGACAGCTGCTGAGGACACACTAAAGAGAAGGAAAAAAATAAATCAGAAAGAAGAATAGGTGAGAAACAGCAACTTCGGATGCAAGACACTGGCTAATGAAACCAAGTTACAACCCAATGCCTTTCAACACACCACTCTGCAGAGAGTGCATCTTTAAAATTGCACCGCTTATCATGTGTGTGTCATTGTTATAAGATGAATATACTGTGAACAATGCAGTGATAAGCTCTTGTCTTATCAACCACACAGAGATTCGGAGTACCTCTTAATGCTACATTAATCTATTGCTCCAAATTTTGACACTGCAAAAGCAGATATGCATTTTGTTCCACCAAGTTAAAATAGTGTTAAAGTTGTTATCAGCTAATCCAGAACTTAATAAATGCCTCACCTCAACTCAGGAGAATTTACTGCTTGTTTGCCACTGAAGCAACTTTAAGGGGGTGGGGCCAGAGATTCTGATTTAAATAAATTGATCCTGGACTTCAATTGGGCATTTTTCTCCTTTATCCTCTTTAATTACTCTACCATCACTACAACAAATGGCTAATAAACAGCAAGTCTATTATAAGTACAGCTGACTTAAAATCTTAGTCGTTAACGTGTCTAGCAAAGAGTATGACTACTGTATATGTACAATGTTTCCATAGGTACATACAGAAAGAAACATATGTAAACATATTCATGATTACAGAACTGTGTGCAATGAGATAATATACATATACTCATGTATACATATATGAATATGTATATACATAACATAGCAGGGTCTTACTGTCAGTTATGTATGATTCCAAGGTGACAAATGTTTTGTGACTTATTGACATGCAACAGAAACTAAGTGGTGCTCATTTGGATGAATAAACTGCATTTGCAAATGGTTAAAAGTGATGTATAAAAAACAAATATATTATCCAACTTGAAAATGGCAATGGTGGTTTTAAAATTGCCCCAAAAAATATTTATCTAAACGTTACTGCTATGACAATGCATTAATGCTATGACAACTAGTGGGCTTCTGACTCGGAGAAGTGTAATTCACACAGCAGTCCACCAAATACCAAGATGATCGGGGCTAGGTAGTAAAACAAGATATAGGGGTAAAGGTCACCATATTCTTTAAACAGTGTTTGTCTCAACATGGAAGTGATGCTAGACAATTTGACACATGAACTCAACGGGTGAGCATCTAGAAATTGTCCAGAGTTGTCTGATTTACACAAACAGTAAACTAGAGATTGTATACAACTGACAGGTTAACACTAGTAAAGTAGTCTGGAGTGGGATATGGGTAGAACAAAAGAATATGGAACTTGATATAAATCATACAACCGAGAGATGATATTGCTTTGTTTAATTTCAGTCAAGTGGGTTGCAGCAGGGTTAAACACAGAAAGGGCTGCGACCCTCAAGGACCGACTTTGGACACCACTGGTCTAGAAAAATAGTCTTAGAATTTCAGACATTAATAATAAAGCCATCCTTTTAGTTGCTTTTATCAGACTAATTTGCCACCTTGTACTCTTTCCTAATATAATAGTCTATCACAATCAATCCAAGGATGAGGCCGATTTCCCCTACTGCATTGTCTTACATTTAATATTCAGTCAATTACATGAAGAGGCTCTGAAGCAGGTGGGTAAGCAAGGGGAGAGAAAGCAAGCCAGCTCTTATTTGTCTGATCTACCTGCATTATGTCAGTGAAGAAGAGGAGGGGGAAAGCATCAACTCACCAGCTCTGTCCATCCTGCATCACTCTGAGGAACCTAATTTATCAAAACGACATAGAAACGTAGGACATATATAAGAGAAGCATGGACTTCTGATGAGCAAATAACAAATTCTTGAAGTAAAGCCAAGCTAACTTTTATGATGTTAACATCACGACAAAACTGTGAGAAACAGTTGACAACGAGGAAGAGTGGGGGTGGGAAAATGACATCACATTATCGAGAACTACTGGGAGCGGTGTAGGCCGAGCAGGTGTGGGATCAGCCCACAGAGAAACTGGCACTAAAGCAGTCGGCTGAAGCCCCTTGATTCAAACTAGTGAACGAAGGGTGGTATACACAGATCCGGGACGCTCAAGGGGAGAACCGCTAATGTATGGACCCAGCATTGGTGGGTGGAGATACACAATGGGTCCATTTGGTGTGGTAATGTTAGCCTGTGGACACAACTCTCTAAAAACCCAAGTTTACTCATCCAGCAAACCGCACAGCCAACCGTGCCGACTGGCTCAAGACAAAAAGGTTACTTTATAAATGCTTCAATTAATAAAGTCAAAATGAGGTTTGAATGTAATACTGCAAAGAAGCTGCTAGTATTCGCAGTTCATCAAGCATACAGTACTACTGCTAGCTAACTTACCGGTGGTGATAACCTAGCTGGCTAACAGTAGTGTTGCTGCTGCAGGGGTGCAGTTCCAGTAAGAGCGTAATTTTGCTCAACTCATTCAGTGATTGTGCTTCATGTGGGACATCACTTTCACACTAATTACTGTGCTACATCGAAATGATTTTCTTTTTGTTTCAGAAGCTAACGTTGCAGTTCCTGTGTTTTTACCTTGCGTCTCCGGGTCTCAGCAGTACCACTCCAAACAAAGCATTGGTATATGACTCGAAGGTTTTGTTTCCAATTATCCACCTTATAACCGTTCACATGGGAGCACCCGGCCGGACTCATGACAGACAAAACATTCAGTATGGATTTTTAGGTGACAATGAAGAGTCTCCTGGATTATTCACTTGGCTAGGTTAGCTAGCACGAACTGTCTGTCCAGAAATGGTTTCCGTTTGGAAATGGGACAATCGATGTAGTATCCAAAATGCTCCTCGGGCATCTGATAAACACGGTCTTTGATCAACCAGCTATGAATCAGGTCATGTAGCCATCTAACAGAATTTTTACTTCTCCTAAATTTCTGCTTTCCTTTCTCTTTTGACAGTTGTCTTTTCCTTTAACGTTAGCTCCACTTCCACTCTCACGATTAGTTAGCTTTCTTTCTCTAGTTAGCCTGCTAACTCTCAACTACAGCTTCACAATGCCCGCCCAGTGTGGACCATGATTTGCTAACACAAAGAGGTTACGTCACTACGTTAAATTTTGGGGTACGTTGGGTGCACTTGGTTTAATGTTCGGCTTGTGCCGTCTGAGCAATTTTTGTATTTAAAACCGCTGGCTGCATCACCGTCGTTGCCTTGACGAAAACACCCCCTATTCAAGATAATAAGGAGAGTATAACCGATCCAATGCTTATGACAGCGTAATTCTGAATGGTGTAAACTGCACCCAAGGATACAAGATTGTTCTTCTTATTGCAAAGACGTTAAATTCACAAAAAAAAAAAAATTAATTGAATTTAGATAAAGAAAAACTCCGTTATCTGTAAATCATCTTTAAAAATATAAATGTAATCAAGTAATCAAATGAATATTGGAGTTTGATGCAGCAGATTGCAGACTAATACAAAACAAGGTTTTCTTCTAATGAAGTCTTTTTTATTGTTGTTATTGCAAAAACAGTGATATAACACAGAAAAAAGTTCTGCTTCATATCAATACACACATTCATAAGGCTGAGAGGGGTCCAGACCGCACATCTACCTTAGTCAATGGATGGGGCACCTTGATGCTCTATTAACTATTATTGAATGCCATTTTTAAGAGATTTCTTCTTTTTACGTGGTGCACATATTTGATATTCATAAGTAATGTTTGCAGTAAAGGCAGTTCATGTTTACAGTCTTGTTCAGTGTATGATATCTAAAGCATGTAGTAAATATTTTGATTGGAGCAGCTGTAGAAACCCCCTGTACTCATCTGAAGGAAGTCAGTTTGCAAATCTTTTCAAGTTATTAGTTCAAGGCTACCACCTAGTGGATGTTTGTGAATAATTACTGAAACAACATATGAAGGACAATTCTATCTGCTTGGCTCCATAAATAGACAATAGCATTTAAATATGGAGCATGAAAATTTAAATAGCAAGTTTCTCTGACCTAAGGGAACTTGGGTATGACATAAATAGAAGATTCTTAGTTTTAAGGGCTTTGCAATTAGCTAAATAGCTTGCAACAAAACTGAAACTGCTTGTTATTATTGTAACTGCACAATTCAACTCTGAATATGAAAATTTAAAAGACCCTTTTTGTTAGTGATGTGGTCTTATACAGGGCTGTGGAGTGGTTTGCACCATTGCCTTGAGCAAAAAGGTTTCTGGTTTGAACTTTTGCCAGTGGCTTTCTGTGTGGGGTTTGGCATTTTCTCTCTGTGTATGTGTGCAGTTTGCATGCAAAACATGCATGCTAGGTTAATTTGTGTTTCAAAATTTTCCCTTGGAGTGAGTGTGAGCATGAGGGTGTTGTTTGTCTCTTTGTGATGGACTGGCAACCTGAACCTGCATTGGATTAAGTGGGTATGGATGATGGATGGATGGATAGATGGATAGATGGATGGTCGCATCGCTATGTTGTGACAGTCTAAAATATAACACTGCCTGAATCTATCTTTATTTTTTATGAAGGGTCTCATGGGAGATGTAGCAGGAGCAATAATGGTTGTAATGTGCTATATATGTGCTTTAGAAGCAGATCACAGGAAATAATTGGTCCTACTCTGTTCTGTATTTTCATCTGGTACAACTCCTTTACAACTACACACACACACACTAACTACCATCTTTACATATTCTGAACAAGGGCTGATTACCATACTGAGTTCCATCAGAAAAGCTTAACTAAGAAAAATCAAAGAATGGAAAAAAAACATAGAAGGAGATTTATTTGTTATTGGAATCAATGCGTAACAGCATTTCCTTCGTTTTCCACTTGGGAGCAATGTAGACCTGATTATCCAGATAGTTCCAATTTGGGGGTCTCATGAAAAATACTCTCCCCATTGAAATTATATTCAAATAATAATTTCTAAATGTCTAAATGAA
This sequence comes from Melanotaenia boesemani, assembly GCF_017639745.1. Classification (NCBI taxonomy): domain Eukaryota; kingdom Metazoa; phylum Chordata; class Actinopteri; order Atheriniformes; family Melanotaeniidae; genus Melanotaenia; species Melanotaenia boesemani. Next base: position 25,954,664 of record NC_055683.1, on the reverse strand, counting down.
TTCATTTTAGAAATCATTTAGTAGGTTTAAATACTGGGATAAATACTTGTGTAAGTTTTTGGACAGATTTTTACTAGTTGCTACTGGATTTCTTATTGCACATACAGCTTCACACATCATGTTTAACATAACATTTTACTTTTGTGTTTTCATTACATGCAAATAAATAAAAGCAGAAGCATAGTGTTTGATAAAGAATGCAGAGTTCATAGGAAAACATGATGTATGAGAACGGAATTATCTTTTCCAGGAAAGACTGAAGTTGTCAGTCATTGATTTTTACTTGTCTCTACAAAACAGAAAAGTCAACTTTGAAATCTTACATTAGATCATTGATTGGAAAACATCTTTTTGTTGTTGTTGTTGTTTAAGAGGATTTTATTTTTGTATAAACATCCTCTGCATTTTGATAGACAGCTCTCACAAATAACATACAGTTTTCCTTGAAAGCTATATGTTAAGTGATTATAAAGTCTGCAAGAAATCCTCTCAGAGATATTTCTAAATTATTTTTAAATTGTCAAGGTCATGTTGGATTAAGTGAGAATACAATATATAATGTACAAAATATTAACATAACACTAACAACATTTAAATTTACTATATGTCTGGAATATACCTATATTATTCATCTAAAATTTAAAGAATACTCTTTTCAAACAAAAGTACTCACAGTGACAGCCACAGTGTTTTTTCAAACCTGCATGACTACTTTGCAGCAAATATACCAGCAGAAATTATATTATGAGATTACTATTAAAGACTAAAGCATTACCAGTTCTATGAAACTATACTTCAGCTTTCTAGGAACTACGAATGCCTTAACAGAAACAGACACTGACGAAGATAAGCTTAAGTAAAGTCATCTTACAAATGACGAAATCTATCTATCTATCTATCTATCTATCTATCTATCTATCTATCTATCTATCTATCTATCTATCTATCTATCTATCTATCTATCTATCTATCTATCTATCTATCTATCTATCTATCTATCTATGGCTATAAACAGCTCATCTAAAAGACAGCAGAAGTCTAAGATGTAGGCAGCTGTAGCATACAGAGAACATCATAACCAACTGACAGTAACAGGGATTTCCATAATGAGTTCGGGTTGGAAGTCCCAAGTTCAAACTCTAAAACCTCCACCTTTGGTGGAAAATCCTGCTGGACTTTTGCATACAGCTTCATACATTGATGATGGCTAACCAACTGCAAATAACAGTGGGTGGCAAATTGCAGAAGAAGGCAGTTGTGATTTATGCAGCAATCCCAAGCCAAAGCAACATCAAGAAAAATGAATATAAAGAAGCGAAAAAGAAAGACAATACTATGCGCTGAAAGTGGAAGCTGAAAAAAATCTGGTATGTACATGCATCACTGGTGGTGTTAGTATTTGAAATACTCAGGGCCATGACTCCAAAAAGGGAAGAGTGACTCCAACAGATCCCAGAAACCACATCAGACATTTCTGTCCAGAAGAGTGCGGTCCTGGGAGCAGATAGCACCCTCAACTTCCCAAGAATCTGATAGAGGGTTCAAACTCCCACATAGCTGTAAGTGGGAAGTTCTTATTATTTAAAAAAATATATATATTGTAATGAAGGGCCATAATGAAAATGAATCATTTTCACCCCCCCCCCACTAAGTTTCTAGTAAAATCAAAAGTTCTACATCCCTTACAGGAATTGGTGCTCATGAATATTTCATCTACTTTTAGGAATAAATACCTTCCCTATGTGCATAGTTCTGAATTCTTGTGCTGAAAATAAAGGAGTCAAGTATAGGACAATACAAATGACACTGGTTCTGGAAAAATGTTTATGCATTCAAAAAACAGCTTAGGTAGAATTGTTAACTTATCAAACATAACTTTTGATTATTTTTATCAGAATTTGACTAGGTCCTTGACAGTATGGGAAAACCCCTTTCCATGAACTGTCTCTAGACTGGGGATTTACAAGAGAAATACATCTATTGTCCAAATGAGAATTTTGTTTTGTAAGAGCGGTCCTGTGCTGGCTATCAATGAAACTCAATATTTATTAACTTAAATACAGTCACTCAAAGAAATTAAAGAAACTGTGGATTTAGGTAATGCAGAGTTTTAAGGATTGGCTGCGTCGTTCATATGAAGAAGTGCGCTAAGATTAGATGACAGATCAACAGGGAGCATGTCTACTTTCTGCCAGCTCTCTGCCAAAGATGCTGGGATGTGACCCATCTGTTGGAAACTGTCAGCTGCCCTTCCACGTCATTTCTGAGGGTTGGAGGGGAAAGGCGAGCCACTTGGGGAGTGCTGTGGAAGGGTTAAGACAGAAGCATCCTGAAGTCATCCAGGCTGGAAAGTTATCCACAACTCCCTTGTTAGTCACAAGGCTTAGCTGCATGTGAGATATTTTCCAGGAAGATGCGAGTGTTGATCTTTATTCAGGCATGGGAAATTCTATTAGGGGTCAGAATTTGAACCTCTGATGATCATGAGGATTACCATAAAGAAGATAAATAAATCAATAGAAATTGTTTTTGTTGGAAAATAAGATTTATTTTCAGATGAATACATTTTTACTAAAATTAATATGTGCATGCTTTGTATGTTTCCTTAAAAATATGATCATTTTTTTCCAACTAATAACAATTCTAGTTCTTATTATTGTTCACCAAATTTGAATAGGATACATCCCAGCTGCACATTTAATGTATGCATGTGACTTCCTGAAACTGCTCCAAGTTTGCAGTCTTGGCAAACCCATTTAACAGGACACAAGAAGAAGGTCAGTAAAAACTGATCAGTGAAGTAAATCCTTATTGGACAGGATGTGTTGCGATCTTCATGTGTGACCCAGTCATGTTTGTCTGGGATTAATTCACTGACATCACACCAATTACTGTAGTAATCTGAATCTTTCTCCACTCAAATAAGTTTAATTGTGTGTGAGATTAAACTTCTGATTCAGATAAATGTGCCACTTTATAAAGCTCTTGATTCATAGCTTTCCATATGACCCAAATGATAAAACACTTTGTCCACATACGATAACGCTCTACAAAACTCAAATCTAGGCACCCACACAACATCTGTAAGTTTCAGCAGTATAAAACTGAGCTCTCACGAACAAACTGGCCATTAGCACAAGCATCAAGTGCCAGTTAATAACGTCAGCAATACCACTCAGCACCATGGTGAAATGGTCAATTAGCCACATATCAAGGTTAAGTCTTACTAAAGCTACTCTTAATTATGTATCACAGCTGTACTGTGGTGGCTAATGAGAGTTTGTCCCTTTGGAATTCACCAGGTGTGAGTGTGTCAAATAACGGGGAGATCGAATGGCAACTATATCCTTTGAGGAGAAAACATATCTGAGAAAACAAAGCCCAAGTATCAGTCAGATAGTTAGAAGATCACTTCATAGAATAAAATCCTTAAAATAAAAGAGATATTTCTACAGCTGCAACAGAAGCCAGTAGTATGTAGTTACGGTTTTATGTGTTTAAAATAAATACACTTTTGATTTTTCATAGATTAACTGATCATATTCTAAATGCAGTGTGTATCCCTGATGCTCCTAAAGAAGGATTAGTATTAACTCACTTTTATCACTAGTCAAACACTGATTGACCTCCTTGAAAATCATAAAGTTGTGAGGTGAGACTTGTGGGTGATTGAAGTTTGATATCACAGGAATGTGAATCAATAGACACTGGAGACAAGGCTGAGTTTATATTTGCATAACCACAGCATGTCTGTGTTTATCTGTGTGATGACACCCAAAGAAATATTTGCTTTTGATTTTGTGCATGCTATCAGCTGCATCTGAGAGGTCATGAGTTGTTGCTGAGAAATGAAAAGACAGTAAATAATAGAAATGTCACCCATATAATGTCTTTTTCCCCTTAAATCCATTTCCTCACCATCCAGTGTGAGCTTACCATGTGCACATAGTAAAAGAATAGGGACACCCAGACTGAGATGCATGACCTGAATACAGTAGTTGAATCATCAGGATAATAGATATATAGTATGACGCATTGCCCTCCATTAGACTACATTTGCGCTTGTCATGTGCACTATTGTTTACACAGGCTGCCGTTTTTCACTCTTCATGCATGCTATGTCACACTTGTAGACATAGTGGGTTGACTTTAGGTGTAGATACTTCAGGGTTGCTAGGCAACAGGATGTGGAGCATTTAGCCTATTACAAGTCAGGTGTATTTGTTGTGTATATTAATTGATTATCTGTGGCCTATTTCAAGAGAAATGTGGGCTATCATTCAAATGAAAATTGAATTGGGAAAAGACCTGCATGGCCTTTTTTTTTTTTTTTCAGGGAAACTAAACGTCTAACTTCAATATCTTCATGCATCTGGAAAATATAAGTATTTTTAACTGGAGAAAGTTAAATTATGCTTGCTTTTTGCAAATTTGTTGGAGAGCATTTCCCAATTTCTCTGGAAAAATCAACCACTCCGTTCAGTTTAAAACTGTACAGAAGTCTAAAGACAGGGGTAAATTAGCCTTACGTAACTCTCATTATAACTTCTCAGCAAATAAGTTACATTATGTCTCAAAATGATTTAAACCTCGTCCATTAGAGAACTTATTGGAAGATATGGAGCAAACATTGTGTGACCATTTGAAAACTTCTAACCTGCCTTTTTTCTAGTTGGAATATCAAACATAACAAGTGCTGTTGTCATATACTGTTTGGTGCCTCTGCTCTGTGGCACAGAGGTCTCCAGGTGGGGGGCTCCTCTGCTCTCAACTGGGTGGGTGCTCAGTTCTCCTTGCATTGGCTCTCCTGGGCTTTGTACTCCATGGGCCTGCAGCAGGCTGCCTGCTGGATCCTTGGGTCTCGGGTCCTTGCCTTCTTCTGATGTTGCAGGTTTGGTAGTGGTCGTGGCCCCTTACTGGCACATGGTTCACCTCTGCTGCGTGGTTGCAAATGCACATTCACACACACATACACACTGTGGTACTCCTGTTTCCATCTGCTTTTTCTTGAATGCTACTGTTTGTGTGTCTGTATTTCTCTCCGCAGGTACTCTTGATGATTATCTGCTGCATTCTCTCGTGGAGATTGTGTGATGCTTTCTGTTTGCTTCATGTTTAAACATACCTGGTCTTATTTTTCATGTATTTACTTATTTTAATTTATTTTATTCCTTTTTTAAAATGACTTTTTTTTTTAGCACAGAATTTATCTTTTATTGTTTGTTTTATATATACCTTTATACCGCCCTTGGCAGTGTGATTCTAATCAGCACAGTTTGGCACACAGAAAGTTGTTCTTCCATGTCACAACACTGGAGAGGACAGGGTTATTAAAAAGAAATAATTGTATACATTGACATACTCAGGCTATACCTTTTAAAATTTTTAAAGTGAACCCTTTTTACTTTATTCGCAATAAAGTATTTGGAAGGTAAAAGTGAAGCTTTTTGTCAGTTAATGTCTTGAAACAAAGAATTCTTCTCTTGAGGTAAACTTCTTTCTGAATTGAAAAATCTAGCAAATATGCTTATTGTCGCATTGTGTCCATTACATTAGCGTAATTCAAAAGTAGTTTGTGTTGTACTATATTGTTGAAACCAAAAGAAACATGACTTTTGGTAAGCTGAGGTAACTTTAAGGGAAAGCTTCTGTAAGTGGGTTAAATTCTCTATGTAGGACTGGGATGCCACGATAGAACATAGTGTCTGATCCATAAAAGGAAGATATTTCAAATGTCATCATTAAACCATCTCAACAAAAATAAATAAACGAATGAATAAATAAATAAATAAATAAATAAATGTTGGCAGAGTAGTCATGAATGCAGCTGAAGCATCGTCACGTGTGATGTTATCGGCTTGGCGCATGACGTAAACAATCTGCGCCGATGTGTTGGGAGAGCAATGGCGGTTGCTCAAGCAAATCTCGAGAAAGAAACTGAGGATTGCTCTTTGCTGCCTTTAGTTCATGATATAATCAAATGGTAAGAGCACCGGCATGATAGCATGTGTTAACGTTACATGTGTTTTTACGGTTCAGCGTTTGTATTTGTTTCAAACGTTGTTAGTTGATGTTAAGAGTGTCGGTGTGTGAGCTAAAGCTAACAGTAAACATTAGTCTGCAGTAAAAACATACAAGAATAACGTACTCATGTCACTTTTAACTTAATCTCTTTTTTTAGTATGGACAAGGACAGCCAGGATGTTCATCAAGAGCTGGTGAAGCTTAAAGCAAAGATCCAGGAGGCACGGGAGCAGATCTCTAGCATGCCCGGGATAGACAGCAGTCCGCAGGAGCAGCAGCAGCAGCTGGCTACGCTCCGAGAGCAGGTCCGAACCAAAAACCAGCTGCTGCAGAAATACAAAAGTCTCTGCATGTTTGATGTGCCAAAGGCATCGTGAAACTGAGAGCTGGCTTACTGCGCTGATCGGAGGAAGCGGAATTAAAGAAACGAGGGAGGACTTTTATATATCAATGTGGTTAACGAGGACATGAGAGGGACGTTAAAATGAAGGGAGAGGGGGAGGATTTTTTCCTCCTTTGCGTTGCAGAGTAAGATTATTTTTGAACGTCTTGCATTTTTTTTCTTGAAAATTGGAATTTGGTATGTCTTAATTGTAGACTTTGTACATATGTTTGTATTTTTTCTTTTTGTAATTAAAAACTTTTTATAACGGCAGCCCAGCCTTTATCATAACTATGTTGTCCTTTATCAGTTTAATTTATAGATATTTCCCCGAATAAACAAGTTAAAGGGGCAGAAATTAAAGAGTTCATTCCATTTGTATAATTGTGGCTAAAGGTGCTTGATACGGTGTGAGGAGAATATTTAGGGTCCCTTATGAGTTCTTGATTCAGCATGTTGTATTTTTAGATCTAATATATTTGGATGATGCAGCCATTTATTCATCTAAATAAACCAAGCATATCTTCCAATAGAGCTTTATGTAATGCACAGAAAAGCCGTGTTATTCAATTGAGTGACAAGAGGATGACAGGCTATGAAAGTAGCAAGTGTTTTATTTTTTCAATGCAAAAGTTGACATGGACATAATAAATACACAGGTATAATCAAATTTGTTCATTCTGCAACAAACATTCAAGTTTCACTGAAAAAAATAGCAAAATGTAAACTTTTTTTCTCTCCTGTGCTGCCCTCAGAAAGTCTATGCACAAGGCTTTATGGCATTTTCAGGACATCTACTGCAGCAAGTGTCTAAAATCAGTTCGAGGTGTCAACAGTTTATGGTCTCATGTTTCCTGGAGGCAGACTAACTGGTCACAGCTCATTCTAACAGAAAGTCTCTTGCACACATTCAAATATGCTGTCAGCAAATAACGCAGCCTTTTTCTTTGGAATGACTGCCACCTACAGCTTTCTCTTTTATGTACATTAAGTCACTGTGCACGCTTGGTCTCCGTGCAAACGGCGCCACAATCCCATATGCGTTCCCATCTTTGCACTTCTTATTTCTGAAGGACTTTCTGTGGAGAACGTCGCAGTACTGCAGGGAAACTTTGCAGTGACGGTCGGGGCTCATTTCGTTTGGCAGCTTAGCCATGGTAAAGAGAGTCTGAAACATCTGGTCAACGTTGGTGTTCTTCTTTGCTGATATCTCAAAGTAGGCGCAATGATCATCTCCACCAACCAGCTTCTCGATCTCTTCGTCCCGCACCTCGCGGTAAAAGTCTCTGTCACACTTGTTGCCGCATATGACAAGCGGGACATCCACGTTCTCTTTGGTTTTGTTGCGCAGACAGGACTTGGTCTCATAAATCTGGCGCTTCAGACGCTGCACTTCTTGGAAGGAGTCTCTGTTGTCCAGGCTGAATACCAATATGAACACATCACCTGGAAAAGAAACGAGAGAGAAAAAAAAGTTTGAATGCCGAATACAAGCAGACATACACTGAGAAACGAGTTGCATGATGTTGGCTTGAAGTGGCATCAAAGCTGAAAACTCACCAGTGAGAATTGAAAGTCTCCTTATTGCAGGGAAGGGATGGTTCCCAGATGTGTCCAGAATATCGAGCTGGTAAACGTCCCCTCTGATGCTGTAGAATTTCCTATGAAAGTCTTCAATAGTGGGTGTGTACTGGTCATCAAATCTCTCGTTGAGAAACCGAGAGATGATGGCTGTTTTCCCAACTTTAGTGGAGCCCAGAATCACCATCCTGTGGCAATTCTTGGGCGGTATGTCGAACTCATTCTCAGAAGGCGACATTTTCTTAATCATGTTTGCAGCAGGTTGCACCCGGTGGCCAGTGGTGCCGTATCTGGGGATGGTTTTAAAATCCAATGTCTGATATGAGAGGTCTGACCTCGCTTTGTTTCTGAAGCTGGACGAGTGCAGGCTGCGAATTTATTGGGGAAGTTTGCCGCGCCTCCAATGCGTCATGCGTCACCCTGCGGCTCGGAGAGCGGGAGTAAGACCCAATATCATAATGTTACTAAGGCTGTTTGTGTGCGTCAGCTCTGTTCACGCCTCAGAGAACGGGGAAGAAACAAGCCCCCATCATTTAAAGTAATTATTATTATCTTTGACAATCATATTTTAACTTGAAAGTAGGACAAATTGAATAAAAATAATAATAATGTTATTAGTCTATCTTTGCATACCACCGTCTGCATTGGAATACACCGAAGAGTTTAATGGAAATGTAAACATTAACCTCTCACAGTATATGGGTTCAACTAAAAAGTCGTTAGAAGGAAAAAGTTCAAAGGACAGTCCATTTGTTTGTGCACACAAGCTTCATGTGTCTCCTCAGTCACAGGTAACCTAATGAGTAAACAAACTTCCAGTCGGGAGTTCGCAGCTGGACGAGGTTGGGGGACGGAGGGGGGCGCAGCGGTGCACACACGCGCATCAAGCATGTGAGCTTTTTAGGGGTCCTTGTACTGGTAGTATTATTCCACGAATGAAGGACTTTGTGTGTCACTCCTTCAAAGCCATAATGTTTCTTCGTGTTATTACAGTTTGGACAAAATGTCAGAGCCAAAAGATGCAGCAACAAACGTCACAATGAAAAAAGGGAAACAGACAACATTAGTGCAGGTTATTACTACTGCCTGCAAGCCACCCAATCCAATCTGTATTGACTTTCTCAAATGGCCTATTAATTAAAGTAGCCCAAGATAGAGTCCATCGTTTGTGACTCAGACTCTGCTCATCCACTTTGTCACTCTGAGCACTTGTCACCTTTCACCTATCCTCTTACCGGTGAATCAGTGCAGAGAGAAGAAAAACTGATGCTAAAAGAGAAAGTGTTCAGTATGATTAATGTGTTGCTTGTGCAGCTGCACGTGCCATAATCCATCATATTTAATCCATATCTGTTAGGACTCATTTCTTTTCTTTCTTTTTTTCTTTATTTCTTTTTGTTTGTTTTTGCTTTTGTGCCAGTATTTACTGTTGTTTCACATCACTTATGCTTTGTTTTTATAAAAAAAAAAGTTTAGAAATTTAAAAAAGCAAAAATTAAAGAAAAAATAGCCTAAAACTTGCAACAGCATTTCATATAATTTCAATAAACAATTGGTCTATTAGACAGAACAGAAACTACATTTTGAAGCTATTATTAGGTTTTTAACTTCATTTAAGGCACCCTGTGTTGTGAGCAGTTTAACAGTAATTTGTAGGTTACCTGACTGTTTCCAATGTGTCAAGATTAACTGGGTTTGCAAACCTGACTCATCCTTTCTTTGAATTGAAACGAGAAAAATGTCAACAAGGTTCAATGCTTTCTTTAATGTTTAAAGTGTTGATCCTTAATTATTCAATTATCCTTCAATGTCTGCTCCAACGATGTTTGAAATTGAGAGAAATTAAAGAAAGTTTTACATTTCATAACATGGACAAGTCTATTTACCTTAATTTCAGGTGAAACCTCAAACCTGCCAAGACTGATGACCTTTTTAGCCGTCTGTGGGGCAGCAGGATAGAAATCAGATAGGTGTACTTAAGCCTGGTTGTTCAAAGCCTCAGCACTGGATTTGTGTTACCAGAGTGGAGTAGTTCGGTGCTACACCCTTAACTATTGGTCAGCAATTAAGCCAGTGTGTTCCTGGTGTTGCATAAAACATAACACGTGCAGAACGTCTCTTCTAGCATGGTGCACCCGCCATAAAAGTGTAATAGGGGGTTGGTAAATGGGAAATATTTATTGTCTTAGTCTCTATAGATGATTGTTATCAGGGCATTTGTTGTGCTTCTCATTATCCTCATTATACTGGTAGTAGTAAATAAGTTTAACTAAGGTATTATCTTCATGCATTTATCAAGAAGAGACTTCAGTTCCTATTACATGCTTGAGAAAGTTGTATAACAAAAAATGCAACACATTATATGCTTAAAATTAGGGTTTTAGTTTTAAACCACTATTTAATACATAAATCATTACCTGGTTATAGCTGACACAGAACAGTTTATAGTACTTAGATGACAGAGTTGCATTTGCTTTAGTGAATGAGAGACAGCAATGTTTTCTTTATGAATTTTTTTATACCCCAATAAAAGATACACAGACTCTTGTTGATAACCTGAGAATCAGCTCGGTGTCTTATGCTACAGTATAATGTGTCCTCAGACTCAGTCATGCTGTCTGTGCTTATTTAGGCTCTTGTCTTTAATCTTGAATCATGTTTTGTGTCCTAGACAGTTTGTAGCCTGTTTTGCCAGATAGATGGACCTCAGTGCACGCATCGTCCTGGAAACGTGGCCCTCAGCAGAGTAAACATACTGACTTCAGCCCGCTTAGGCCATGGAGAATTATACACATTAGACTCATTTCCTTCTCAGCCGTGTTTGCCTTCAATCAATTAGTAAAGAGGACTAAAAAAAGCCTGAGTTAGTCTGTGTGGACGGAACGCTTAACAGCTGATGTGAGAGAAAACTATATTTTTCATTTAATTAACCTTTCATAATGGGCCTGCAACTTTATGTCGTTGTAGGTGTCAGGACGGGTACACCATGAAGTTTAGATATAGCAGGATCACATTTTGCCATAATGATGTCACAGCAGCTGCTGATTGAAAAGAGATTCCCCCAGAGGCTTAGACTCTTTGTGCAGTTGATCTATTTTACAAGTCTGGTCATCTGTGTTTACTATGACAACTTTCTGAGAAGGTATCCCACAAGTATTTTTAAACTATCAGGTTTAAATCTGCAGAGTCCATGTTGCTCTGTTGAACTTAGTGATTGGATCTGCCTCTTGGAGCCCAAAAAGTTGATGAAGCTGATCTTCCTGGTGCTGGAGAGAGGGGAAGGCCACCTGATCTTGCATGTTTAGGATAAGGAGGAGTCATGCTTTGTTTACATGGCGTGAGTCTCTGGGCTGTTGCGTGACAGGCTGGGCTATCTTACAGAGAAACTGTTGAATGAAGCATGGACCTGTGATTTCCAGTACAAAGGCTACACATGTCAAAGCCAATCAGGGTTCTGGCCCCAGTCCAGGCTTAGTTTGCCATCCACCTGTGTGTTATGATAACCTGACAATCTGTCAGCTATGTTATTATCTGTAACATGTGCTCTGATGTCATGCTCCCTGACATACAACCTTAAGTAGTAAATATGTGATTAAATGGCAGCTTGTTTTCCATTTTCCTTTTTGTTCCTGGATTGTTTGAGTCTGTTGTACAACAGTTTAACCTCACTCACATGGAAACAAATCTGAAAAATTAGCATGTTTGGGCCATATGAATATTTTGTTGGAACTCAAAGCGCAGAACAAGTTGTTAGAACAATTAGGTTTCCAGCCCCTTTCTGTGTAATCGGAAAGGATTTGGCAACAGTTTATGCCCTTATTTGCACTGAACAGATGGTGGTTCAGAGGATTCACCTTGATTGATCTCTGACCAGGAATCCTTCTTGCCAGGTGGTTATTTTCATAATGGTCTTATGAATAGTGAATACATAAACAATTTCATTGTATGCACCTGGATACCTCCCTGGAGGGATTTCTGTCAGATCAATATTCATGTACCCTTCTTGAAAGATTAAAAAAAAATCAAGAAAATGTCAATCAGCCAGCAAGTATGGAGTACAGACCTGCACAAGTTAACTCTGACATTACCAAGATACCTTTTTTTTGTAACTTTACAAAAGATTAAAATATTCTGTCAAAGATGTACATACCTTTCAATTCCCTTCAGGTTTGAAAATTTAAGCTTGCAACTAACCATACGTCAGATTCTGAGATTCTCAATCGTGCTTGAAGTTGCAGCCATTATGTTTAGCATAAAAGCACACTAAACCCACTGGGTTACTTGCATAACCCCAGTTCTCTGAGTAGCATGAGTGAGTAAGAAGTCTCTGCATGTAACTTTATCAGAAACACCTATTACAGTCTTCTAGCCTAGATTGACAGGACAGGCCTGTCAGATGGCCTGTGGCCTTTGGATGATGAAGGCCTGTCTCTTATAGGGCTGGCACTGCATACGCAGCTAACAGTAAAGTTCCTGCTTTCAGTTTAACAGTAGCCAGTTGCCAGGTATGAGGTATGTGATGAGCTGTGAACCAAAGCAAGAATAAGTAATTATTGATTGAAATACAATATTTTTATGTATTTCATATGGGCAACAAAAGCAATAAAAGCCAATATCTCAAATAAATGTCTAATTTAACACATTAATGAAATTCCAGGCCTTTGTTTCGGCTTAATGTGAAGGTAAGTTAATTTTTTTTCCATGAGTCAGCAGAAAAAGATGCTTAGTAAAAATGCTTATGGAAAACTGGCCTTATGTGCTTTCCCTTTTTCCATGAGGTCTTCTTTAGATTTGTATTAGAGGTAACAGTCAACTCCAAATCTGTGTTACTTCACTGAGCAGTGCAGTTGGTAAATGCGGCTACTGAGTGATCTTATAAATGCTTTACTGTAGACGTCAGTGGGCTGCTGCCCTTTGCAGCACTGTTTACGTAACTAACGGCTTCATCTAAAAGAAAGAAGGAGAGGAGAAGAAAGAAAAGGGAAAGAGGTAGCAAGCCTTTGGCAGGGATTAATCTATTTAATCTATTTAATTCCACCCTACACACACACAGGTACACACCCCTTTAATACCAAGTAATATTAATATAAGCTAAACCACCCTCCAGGTTGTTATGTCAGCATTTAGCCTGCACTCCCAACCCCACCTCCTCCACCCATACATATAAACACACACACAACAAGCAACCAATATTACATAAAGACCCTACCAGGCACTTGAGCTGCTATTGGAAACATCTGTGACCTGGGATGTGTGGGGGGAAAAAAGTATTTCACAATAATTCAATACACAAGTACTCTGAAAGAAAAATAAAGAAAGCAGAAATCAAAGAATAATTTTAAGTAATTACTTGTGGATATGATGTTGTTTTAGAATAATTTTTGTGTTAAAAGGCCCACGTCTGGTTGTAACTTTAATAAAGATGGCCTCACATTGGGACACAATACAGAACTTAAAGTTGAATCACAAAAACACAACATCTGCACCAAACAGTCCCAGTGGTTTTGTACCCAAACAACACTGATCTGTCTCTCCAGAGCATATTGCTGAAAATGTCTGGCCTTTACCTTTCTGTCCATTAGCTCTTTTGTATTTTTTTTAGATAATCTTTTACCAGGCATCTCTCATGCAGGTCATTAAAAAAATCTCCTTACGGTGATTACGTGTATTCAAATTCAGTCAAATTTTCGTGGTACTTGCAGCATTCTCTTTATATTAAACACTTTACTTGTGTACATTCCTGTGATGAATTTTCTGGGGGTTACTTGAAATCTAGACAGTTTGCAGATTATTTTTTTCACAGTGGTAATTTGGAGACATTTAATGCACACTCTTACAACATAGATCAGATGTTTGTTGAATCATTTTTCTTATCATTATTTATTTTTTAAGATTTCAGCAAAAGCCATATGGTGCAGTTTTTAATCAGTGTATAAATAACAATGATTCATTTTTAACACTGAATTAGCTGTTTCTAGGTCACCAAATGCTTAGTGTCAGGTCTGCATCATGGTTTAACACACACCTCTTCTTTGTGATTGATCCTGATCTATTCATCATTCACTGTGTTTAAGTAATCATGCATGATCATATCAGATGTCCAACTGGGATATGGAAAACACACAACATAAACAATGAATAACTTCAATAATTCATTGAAAAACGTTTTTGGTTCCCACTTAATGTTATTTGGGGTCACAGAGAAGGGGACTGGAGTCTATCCAACCCACCATTGTGCTTTAAGGAAGGTACATCCTAGCAATGACAAAGTTTGTCTCAGGGCAAAGAAAATCATGTTTTATTTTGAAATAACAACCATCAATGATTGTCTTAAAAAATTTGTCTGAATTTTATGCTTAATTTTATCTGTTTTTTTAGGGACACAAATGGTATAAAGCAAACAAACACCAAGAATAAAATAAAATAAAATAAAGTAAAAAAAAATAAATTAAATTAAATTAAATTAAATTAAATTAAATTAAATTAAATACCGTATGAATCCCAATTGTATGAAATTCTTTCAACCTTATTTTTTGTGATTTTGTAAATTCTTCTGGTATAATAGAATCAGCAATACCGAAATCTATAGCACACATTGGACAGAGACAACAGTAATATTAACAAAGCAGGATTTTATAACACAAGAGGAACATAGTAACATGGATATTGCGCCTCGTCTGTACTGCCAACCTTCTCTGTTTTTGTTTACATCAACTCTGTGTAACTGGTGCCCATTCTGACCCAGTATGATGTTAATTTTATCAACTGCTGAGTGCTTAGCAGCCAACACGGACATTCCTGCTGTTCAGCTAATAAGGTATATATGCAAGTTCTTTCAAATAATTACACAGCGTGCATGCACATGCATGTTCACTAGACTGGTACAGTGGTCTTCATGTTGGACACATGACTGAACCTTTGTATTAAGCACGGATATCTGTTGGTCAGTGTATCTGTGTCTGTTTTTGTGTTTAGTCAGATGTGTAAACAGGAAGGTACCACGTGGATCAAAGTGATTAGAAACACAGTGATTGGCATATATGTTTATGTATGTACTTGCTTTAAAGTGGGACTTTAATTTTATTAAATTTCTCACGTTCAGTCTAAATACATACTATTAACATTATACTAACAAAGACTTCAAAACTCACATGCAGAAAGATTGTATTTCATAATTCAATTTTAAAGCCAAAGTTCCAATAAAAATGACCTCCTGACCATTTTGTACAGTAAAATAAAAAATAAATTACATGAGTGGAACTTTTGCTGCATTTTTAATTTATTTATTTAGTGATTAAAATAACCAAACAGTAAAAATCTTGTGTCATGGAAACTGCAGGAAAAGCTAGTCCTGAGTTTTAAATAATCCTAGTGAATTGTGAAAGCTGTTGTATATTAGCTTGATTTCCTAAGCCCCTTCAGGAGGCTTTGACCTCGCAGGGCTAATGAAAAGTTAATTGGCAGGAAGGACTTTGCTTTCTTCAGTGTTGACATGATCAGCTTAACAAATTATTGCTCTGATGAAGACTATAAAAAAGGGGGGTTATTTGTTCTATTTTATTCATTCTACCAGAACATTCTGCCAGTCTTTTAGGTCTTCACAGAGATTGCGTTTCCATGAGTTTTAAATACTTCCTATACGTCATCACTCTGCCATTCAAAGCACCCTGAAGTCCCATGAGTTTATCCAGACTGGGTCATCCGATGCAGCTCTCTATCACACTGCTTTTCATCAAATAACCCTGATGGTGTAATTTGGGTTATTGTCCCATTAAAAAAAATAATAATCATCAAAAAAAAAAAGAAAAAAAAAAGATGATAACAGAAGGGGTATGCCAGATGCAATGTTATGTCACTCCAGGAACCATGTGCTCATCATGTTTGATAGGTGTTCTTTTACTTATGAATATATTAACAGTATCACAAGGAACCCCTCATCACAGATATTCCTCCATGTTTCATGGTGATTCATCTACTTCACATAAAAAAAAGACATTGTGGCTTGCCAAACAGCCCGCCTAGTCTTTTTTCTCTGATTGGTCTGCGATTGTAGTTGCAATTTCAACCTTAATGATCAGGATATTTTTAATTATAAACATGGGTTCTAGTATGGGGTACTAGTAATTTTCCACTAAATCTTGGTCTTCATGTCTCAGTATGGTTCTTGTGAGATTCAGTTCTATCACATTTTAATGGCCTGCCAAAAATCTATAAAGTTTAGGAGCTGTCTGAAGTTTGTCTTTAGCTTCCAGTAGTCTTACTGCCATGTTGTTCTA
Source organism: Melanotaenia boesemani (assembly GCF_017639745.1). Lineage (NCBI taxonomy): Eukaryota > Metazoa > Chordata > Actinopteri > Atheriniformes > Melanotaeniidae > Melanotaenia > Melanotaenia boesemani. Next base: position 25,938,401 of record NC_055683.1, on the reverse strand, counting down.
GAGGTGCTCTACACTGTGCATGCAGTGCTTTCAACAATGTGAAGACAGGTTAACACCATGGCATTAGTTTCTTTCCCTTCTTGTTTTCATTCTTTTACTCTTTTCTTTCTCTTTTCCTCCTGCTCACTTTTCACAATTACAAGGTTAATGTTGGGCATTAAACTAAATGAATAAAATGTAAAATACTTTATTAATCCCAGAGGGAAATTACAAATTAATTTGTATAATTTTTTATTTACGCGTATTATATATTATTTAGGCACAATTTATTACTTAGGTTTACTACTTGGTTATGGTTAGGAAGACAGATTGTGATTTGTGATAAAAATCATTCTTCACAACCATTTTGTTGGTTGCCAAGGTAACAAACAAATTCACAATATTAGCCAGAAGGAACTGTAGGTACTGTAGGTATCGGTGTCAACACCTACAGCACAGTCATCATAACTAAGATATTGTATTTCTTCTTGCATAGCTGAGTGGTTACCATTCCTCAGTGGTTTTCCTGCAGTTGTTTTCTTTTCAAACAACTTTATATAACACCACTTTATATCTCTTACTGGAGTCAACTATTTCCTTGTTGCTTGTTCTTATTTATTACAGTTTAACTCCTTCTTTGTTCTTCTGTCTTAGGTTTTGACCTATGGTGACCAGGTTTTTTATACTGAAATCTTTTTTTTTTATCCTTCTTGTATGCATTTATGTATGTTCTGGCCTTGGATGAGATGAGTACCAACTTTTTTGTGGTTTGTGGCATTTTGTATTGTCCCTTTGTGTCTGTTATTGTTTCGTTTTTGTTTTTTTCTTCTTTTTTTTATTATCAATGGCAAATCAAATCTACCTTTGGTATCAATAAAGTTACCTTACCTTACCTTTCTATGGTTACTGAAGAGGAGTAGTTACAGGTAATAAGGCTGCCTATATATAGCAAACTCATAGAAACTGTTTTAATGGTTATCGCTATAAAACACTGAAAAGAATAATAGTAATGAACAGACAGGCAAGTGAACAAAAAAATAGTCAAATAAACAGGTAAAAATATTTTAATATGATTTATGTTGCTAATACAGGTGCTAATACAGATCACAAACACACAAAAACCTAAACTCTGAATATAGAGGAATGATGAAATCAAATCAAATGAGGTTTCACCTTTTATGTTGCACAAATGCAATGCACATTAAAAGTAAAAAAACTTGTTAATACATTATGTCATATTAGACTGTGTCTGTAATAACACTTATTTAACAGGTAAGGTTTTGGGAGATAAAAAAAATCTCTTGTGCTAAATCAAAACCGTTGCAGGGACAAAACATTCTGTATGCAGTTGGTAAACCAAGATTTGTCATAAAAAAAATAAATAATGTTTATTTTCAAGAATTACATCACTACCCCTTACGTAACCTACATGATTGGTAGACACATAGCAGTCTCACCATTAATGGATGTGGGTTCAGTGGCTTCTGATAGCAGGTTAATGAAAGGCAAAGGCTTATGGGTAGACTGGCTGTCCATGTTCAGCTGCTAGCCAGCTAATTGGTCTGCTAGCAAGAGGAGTTTACCTCCTGCTGCTCTCAGCCAGACTCTTCAACTTTTTATCTCCCTGTTGTGCTACCAGCAGCAACTGCCCCCCCACAAATGTGTACTGTCCTTACTTGAGTCAACCTTTCCCACATCAAGCCACCGGCTTCCTGCCAATTGTCATTTAGTAAGTTATTTCATGCTTATTCATTTCCTGTAATTTGAATCCACTTAACTGTTCTTTTCCATGTGAAACTGAACTGCAACATTTTATTTAATTTATAGTTTTTAGCATCAGTTTCAGAGCATTATTTCTGAAATTAATACTTGTTAATTACTAGAGTAAATATTTGCAGTATAGCAAATAAAGTAAAATAAGCTAAATCTTGAAAGACACTGTTACATTTGTCTCTTACTCTCTGTAATCTATTATCTGTACTGCTTAATCGTATCCACATGATATGATCAAGTTGCATAAATGAAAAAGACAGAAACAATAATAATGCACTAGCCATCATCCTGACATGACCCCAATATGACAGAGATGCAACATGAGGGTAATAGGAAAGTTTTGATGTCCTTGATGGGGACACAGTAGACATTGATGTGTTGCAGTAGAAAGGGCAAGCCTGTCTGAACAGCATTAACAATCTGCATTTTATGCATTGTCTAATGTGCAACTTGATATTTGTTTTGCTGGTTATGTTTAGCTTCTTGATATTTATTTTTTCTTTTGTTAGTTTGTTTTGTGTTGTTTGTTTCACTTACAGAAGCAGCAGAACATGTAAGAGAAATAAAGCTGTGAAATTGAAGCATTTATAATTTGTTCACAGCTTTTAAAAACAAACTTCCAATGCCAGCCGTGTTTTTACTTTTCATCCAAAGTTATCTGTCTGTTCAATAGGATTGTCTACACTTAGTTTGAATTTTATTTAATTTCCAGTGAATGCACATATGCAGAAACTAAAGCTTTTTGTTATGATGACTAAATGTCATATCACAAGGCTTCATTTTGTGATGCAAAAAATAAGAGAACAAATAAATCCATCAGAGAGCGCCGACTGAAGGCTCTCCGTATTATTTTGAAAGTAGAAGACTGTTAGTTTGTTGACAGGCAAAGCAATGTTGAAATAGTCTGTTGTCTATTAAATAGTCTGGGTATTTCTGTCGTTTCTTTTACAACAGTTGCCTCATGGATAACATGACTCTATTTACTATCTAGCCACGGTCATTACAGTACATAAGACATTTTCTGAACAATTCACAGAGTTTTCTTTGAAAAAGCATGTCTGGCTAAGTTCAAGGTTCAAGTTTATTTGTCATATACACATACAAGACAGCAGTGAAATGCAATGGGACATGCTTCTAAGACTGTGTAACACCCATTTTACACCCAATAAAAACAACACAATAAGAACACCACAGGAATGAACTAAAAGACACAATGAATATAAATATAGTAAGACATGCAATAGTTGTGCAGTAATGTGCATACTACAACAGACTTAATCTATACAATATCTACAACCTTATACCGTGTGTAAAAATGTTAATGGCTGTATTTGCATATCAATGCACTACAATTTTACACAAAAATGCTCAGAGTTTTTCTGGAAACAGCTCTACTTTAAATTAAAAAAAAAATCAAATGTGCTAAAGCATAGTATTATTATAAGCTTTTTATACATAAAATCTCTGATATTTTGCCAAAAATACCAGCAGGAAAGTGTTGGATTTTGAAGCCCAGAGAGGATAAATGCAGTGGGCTACATGATAAAAAGTCAAGGTTATCTCTGCCTGTCTGTCCCTCTCCTGGCACTGATTTTACTCAGCCTGCTGAGAAGTGCAAGGACAAGTACATGCAGATGGCAATGAGTACAAAGATACCCATCAAGGCATGTTTTGGGAGGAAGACGGAGTGACGACATTGAGAGTACGGGTGTTTAGGTAGGTTAGGAGGTGAGAAGAGTTAAAAATATCCCATATCCCATTAGGGAATGACCAAAATAGAATTTCATCTCATGTTCTTGTTGCTAAATAAGGAAGACAGTGATGTTTGAACACAAGGCCATGTGTGTCACTTTCTAGCAGGGACTCCCGGACCCCGAGCAGCCATTACTAACAGCAGGAGCACACAGTGTTCTGCAGTAATAACCGACTCGGTCAATATGGGCTGACTGTTAGCCCAGCTACTGCACCAAGCTAATTACAAATAATTGGTCTTGACTGTTTTGAGTGCATGAGTGGCAATACAGAACCAATTTACATAACACATGTATAGATCAACATACACGTCTGTATGATCTCATAGACACATGCAAATACTGACCCTCGGTGCACTCTTACCCGAGCTCTTACCTGTACGCATGAAACCATGATTTTATTTTTACTTTGCGTCATGGCAGCAGAGTGTGTTTAGTCCACCTTTCAAATCGTAATTTAACCAACCATGTTTACAGGAGATGATAGTTATCAACATCCCTAAAGAACAATTCTGTGCACCGGCTGCAATTCTGACCTCAGACAGCCTCACTACTTAAGCCTCAGAGAGAACAAAGTGTACCGCTGTGCTTCTGCCTACACTCTGTAATTCCTGGGAATGTCTTGTTGTCGTTTAAAGGGAGGATGGACTTATTTCAAAAATATAAATATATCAAATTGATTTCTGAACTATGTGTGTATGGTACCATACAACTTTGAAATTTGGCTTAAAATATAAAATAATAGAAGTGAATTCAAAGCAGGATAACCAACTTGATTGTATGTGTTGACAAATAACTAAAGATAACTGCCTGCTCAATTTTCCTTCTTTATTTTATTTTATTTTTTGTTTTTGTTTGTTTTGTTTTGTTTTTTGGGGGAGTGGAAACTGAATGCTTTAAAGTTATACGCTTCAATAGATATAAAAATGCATAGGAGTCATTAGCATTGCTAATTTGCCCCAAGATGACCTTTATAACAAGGCTGCTGTTTTCAGGTACTCGTGCATCAGTCAACATCTACTTCTTGCTCAATGTTCTGCCAAAGTAATCTACAGAATTTGATTATGGTGAGACAGTTCTTGTCATGCATTCTCTGGTGAAAAGGCTACTCAAAGAACTTTGCAAATAAATTCAGCTTCCAACTCTGTCACCCCTTTTTTTTTTATTTTGAGTGGGGATGCTTTCACATGGAAAGACATTTTTCCAGGCAGAAAAATATTCAACACAGTCTGTCCTGTAAAATCACCCAATGTTCAGTGTTTCTCACAAGAACGCTGGCTAATGACACATACAGGCAACCAGCTGATGTCAGGAAGATTGGTGAAGAGAGGATGATTGGATGCTCCCTCATTGTGTTGAATGCCACACCTACTGACCCTGTATATGTGCAGAGTGTGTGTGCAACTCTGTCATTCCGCCCTGCCATTTCCAAATAATTACTTAATGACAACTGGCAGTGTACTTATATCAGGTTTTCATACCATAACTAGGAAACAGGTGACAAAAGCTACATTCAACATTTTTCTTTCAGAGCAATCTGTGAAGCAGGGAAAAGCATATCTGTTGGATGAAGGTATGGATTGATGTAAAGGGTTCACATCTGGTAATAGTTAACCATTCATTCCCTTTTTGAAGCCTTTGAAGAAAAATGAAAAGCAGAGTTTATCACATTTTCTTTGCTTATTAAATGCTGAAAAAAAGATTGCATAACTACAAGCAAGGCCCTTATTACTATTCATTCATTATCTTGACCGCTTATTCCATTACGGGTCGCGGGTGAGCTGGAGCCTATCCCAGTATTTTAACAACACAGATAGACAAACAACCATTCACACGCACACACTCTCCTAGGGAGAATTTAGAATAACCAATTAACCTATCATGCATGTCTTTGGACGGTGGGAGGAAGCGGGAGAGCGCCCACGCTTACATGGGGGAGAACATGCAAACTCCACACAGAAAGGCCACCACCCCCTAGGTTTGAACCTCCCCCAAGCCAAGGCTCGAACCGGCGACCTTCTTGCTGTGAGGCTGCAGTGCTAACCACCACACCACCGTGCAGCCCCTTATAACTATTGTGGCTCACAATGAAATAGCACTTCCACTAAGAAACTGATATAATTAGATTTGTTTCGAGTGTTTACTGCACATGTCAGTGTTCTTTGCTGCTCTGTGCTGTAATACAATTTCCCTGGGATCTGTATTCAACTTTCTGAACATACTGTACTCCTAGAAGTGTCACGACAGTTTAATTTGTACACATGTCCCTCAGCTAAAAATACATGTTGCCGTGACCTTCAGTGAGAATTGTGTCTAAGGACATTTTGGAAAGGTAAACAGATCTGGATTTTGAAAAAGAGAAAGAGTGAGAGACTGCAGATCACCTTGAACTGGTTGTTGGATGATGTTGCCATAGCACAAGCAGGTGCAAGAGTAGCTACAGAGAACTGGTGGACCACTTCATCGATGGTGTTGGAACAATCCCCTCATCCTGAATGTGAAGACGACAAAGGAGATGGCTGTAGAGTTTAGGAGGAGTTCATCTTGGGAGAACAAGTGGTAGAGAAAATGTTTCTGAGTCTTCACTTTGACATCAGACTAGAAAGGACACAAAAACACTGGAAGTACACAAGAATGGAAACAGAAGAGTTATAGTCTTGATCTATAAAGGGCACCATTATACACCCTTTACACCAAATATAGTGCATTTAATTCCAAGCTTCTTCAGCTCAAGGACCAAAAAAGACAATAATTCCTGGCAGCCACAAACACCCTATAAAGCAATTGTCTAGAATAACTCTTTATTCTTATTCATATATACTTTTTCTTTTGGGCCAAACTGAACACTAATTTCCTTTTTGGATTGATAAATTATAATCCAGCTGATTTTTTTCATCTGTACAGTGATTCATATTTGACATTTCACAATTCAAACAGGACACTATAATCGAAAAATTACATTAGTAATATCGGTCATAATATAAAATGCTTTGTGTGCATTGTGTTATTGATTAAAAGGACAATAAAGAAAAAAAAACACATGAACAGTTTTTTTTTGTTTTTTTTTTGTCTTGCCAACTTTTTCATATGGGCATACAGGGGGCAAAATGCAATTAGCAGTCATGATATTAAAATAAACTTCATTTAAAAAAAAAAATAAATAAATTTTCGGTATTTTTCTCACTAATGAAATAATAGTAATAATTTAATAGCTCTAGAGTTTTAACATAGGCTGAAGTAACTGTAAGCTGACAACATTCCTGAATGATCCTACTTAGTTTTTGACATTGGTTGACAACAGTGGGAAGTTTAGTTTAATAAGTAAAAATATCCACAACAAGAGTGCTTTATTATGGACGCATGCTTTATAACCTGTCACATTTAGCAGAAATTATTTCTATTACTCAAGAAACGCCAGATTAGTTTGGAACAGTGGACACGTTGGTAGCTTGGATCCCTTTATTTAAATATATATTCACTATCAAACATGCTAAGAAATGACCAACTCTTGTCTTGCACATGTCAAAGTGAATAACTGACCTTTGGGGCTTGCAGGACCCCAGTCTGCCTTACAACCTGTAATTCTTTGGCAGCAAATATTGGTTGGTGGTGTTTTTTTTTTTTTTTTGTTTGTTTTTTTTCTCCTTTGACTGTTTGTATTTTCTGTCAAACCAGCAGGAAATCTAAAGTGAAATCATTATTAGTCATTGTTTCAGTCTCATCCAGTCTTTAAAAGTAAACAAATATGAAATTGCCAGCATAATAAAAATCAAATGGGTAGACTTCACTCATCTATTTCTGTTTGCAGAACAAGAAGGCCATTAGCTGCATGAGATCATCTTGCAGATTGAGGATTAATCATCCCCAATGATTAATTTCAGTAAACAGTGACAAATTACATTGGCACTGAAAGATTAAATATATAAGGTTGATATGCAAACCATTTGCAAAAGCTAGTCATTTTTCTACTGTACCTCATGCCTTACTGTGAACTTACTTTATTCAACTCTGTGGGCACATTTTCTGCATAGCACTCCTTGAGAACTTTTTTTTTTTTAAGTTAACACAATGCATTTAGTAATTAACACTTATTTCTGGATTATGGAGAAAACCTGTATATGAATGCTTCTGCCCAATGTTTGTATGCCATGCTGAGGTTTCTAACAAACTCAAAGATGTTGATACATCACTGTGATTTACCCTCAGGTGATAGTTATCAACATCCCTAAAGAACAATTCTCGGCTGCAATTCTGACCTCAGACAGCCTCACTACTTAAGCCTCAACGAGAACAAAGTGTACCGCTGTGCTTCTGCCTACACTCTGTAATTCCTGGGAATGTCTTGTTGTCGTTTCAAGGGAGGATTGACTTATTTCAAAAATATAAATATATCAAATTGATTTCTGAACTATATGTGTATGGTACCATACAACTTTAAAATTTGGCTTAAAATATAAAATAGAAATGAATTCAAAGCAGGATAACCAACTTGATTGTATGTGTTGACAAATAACTAAAGATAACTGCCTGCTTAATTTTCCTTCTTTATTTTATTTTATTTTTTGTTTTTGTTTGTTTTGTTTTGTTTTTTGGGGGAGTGGAAACTGAATGCTTTAAAGTTATACGCTTCAATAGATATAAAAATGCATAACAGAGTCATTAGCATTGCTAATTTGCCCCAAGATGACCTTCTTTATAACAAGGCTGCCATTTTCAGGTACTCGTGCATCAGTCAACATCCACTTCTTGCTCAGTGTTCTGCCATAGTAATCTGCAGAATGATGAGATAGTTCTTGTCATGCATTCTCTGGTGAAAAGGCTTCTCAAAGAACTTTGCAAATAAATTCAGCTTCCAACTCTGTCACCCCTTTTTTTTTTTATTTTGAGTGGGGATGCTTTCACATGGAAAGACATTTTTCCAGGCAGAAAAATGTTCAACACAGTCTGTCCTGTAAAATCACCCAATGTTCAGTGTTTCTCACAAGAACGCTGGCTAATGACACATACAGGCAACCAGCTGATGTCAGGAAGATTGGTGAAGAGAGGATGATTGGATGCTCCCTCATTGTGTTGAATGCTACACCTACTGACCCTGTATATGTGCAGAGTGTGTGTGTAACTTTGTCATTCTGCCCTGCCATTTCCAAATAATTACTTAATGACAACTGGCAGTGTACAAAATCAAATTGTTAAAGACTCATTTATTAGTTTTCATGTTCAATAGCGCAGTCAAACTGGCACTATTTGGTCCATGTTATGGTCAAATCATTATTAGTCATTGTTTCAGTCTCATCCAGTCTTTAAAAGTAAACAAATATGAAATTGCCAGCATAATAAAAATCAAATGGGTAGACTTCACTCATCTATATTTCTATTTGCAGAACAAGAAGGCCATTAGCTGCATGAGATCATCTTGCAGATTGAGGATTAATCATCCCCAATGATTAATTTCAGTAAACAGTGACAAATTACATTGGCACTGAAAGATTAAATATATAAGGTTGATATGCAAACCATTTGCAAAAGCTAGTCATACTGTACAGTCTACTGGATCTCATGCCTTACAGTGAACTTACTTTATTCAACTCTGTGGGCACATTTTCTGCATAGCACTCCTTGAGAACTTTTTAAAGTTAACACATTGCATTTAGTAATTAACACTTATTTCTGGATTATGGAGAAAACCTGTATATGAATGCTTCTGCCCAATGTTTGTATGCCATCCACAGGTTTCTAACAAACTCAAAGATGTTGATACACCACTGTGATTTACCCTCAGGTGGAATGGCCTGCTATGGCCACTTGAAGAACTCATTGGTTATACTTTTGGAGATAAGGCAATACTTGGTTTACTGCCTACCAACTTGTGTTCCTTAATTGGTCAAAAAAATGGTGATTCTTACTTTTTCTGTTTGAAATGCTTTTTGTTGTTACTGTCCCATATGCTATACAGGCTTGAGTAAAAAGGTGTTTGTCCATTTTGCTCTTTCTGCTTGGAATTTGTTGGAGAAAATAGAAAGTGACTGAGCTTTTAACACCAGTCTGAGAACTCCTTAGAAATGATTGAGAGTGCTTGTTTTGGTTTTTGGTCGTTGTTTGGTTGGTTTGTTGGTTTGTTTTTGTCTCTTATTTGCATTTAAATGTGTAATTTTGTGACTGTTGTAATGGCCAGAACTCATCAAAAAGGGTTCTTAATTTCAATGGGATTTTCCTGGTTAAATTAAGGTTGAGTAAAATAAAATATAACAAATGACTAATGATAATTCTTGCATAGTAAGAAAATGTAAGAGGCTAGAGAGGAAGAAATGGTCAACACAAACTCTAAGACATTTATTGTATAGTTGAATAAAGCTGATGCAAAAACTGGAAGAGTCTCACCTCAACAGGATATAACAGACATCCATCCACCTTCTGCCAATCATCCCCTGCATGTGACAAAGTTAAAATGTGTTTAATTATGTATGTACAAGATGTACCATAACAATTAGCAGCTGGTGCTCATAACAAGCCATAATCATGGACTGTAATCATGCAAAAAAATCATTGTAATCAGCATAATGACATGCATTATCACTCTCTAGTCACTAACTGTGCTTTTAGTACATTTGTGGATCATGTGAGCATTTAAATCACCAGGAGGTTTAACATAGCAGGATAATTCTCACCTTAGGGTGCCTTTCTCAAATATTCTGTTGGGCATGTCTGAGGCTTTGGAACAAACTGATAACAGTTAAAACAGATATTTATGATTTTACGTTTTTAACTCATTTCCTGCTCTGAACTTTGTTAAATCATATTTTAATAATATAGTTCAAATATAGTTAATTAGATTACAACCTATGGCATTTGTTGCTACAGCATAGTCCTACAACTTTGTCTTGTTAAAATAAAATCATGAATTAAAGCATGATAATAATAGATAAAATAGTAAGTTATCTGAGCATATATTAATATGTTGTGGTGTGAATAGGACTTTTTTCTCTGATGCAAGTATATTTGTAAGAAATTTAATGAAAATTAAAAAAAAAAAAAAAAAAAAAACATTTTCTGGTTAAATAAATGAAAATGAAAAACGAAAAGCCATATTTTGTTGTGCTTTAAACAGACCTGACACCAATTTGTTTGTGAAAAAAACATTCAGGTAAATCCTCTAGATATGAAAAAAGAATAATAAGAATTACATGATACAATTTTTTAAGCAGACTGTTATGCCACAGAAGGAGAAAACTATTATTTCAAAGTTATTGTTAATCTTTCATAAGAACCTGCCACACTTTCCTTTCTTTATGTACACGAACAAAAGCTAACTAGGACAATGCAGTATCTAATACATACCCAAGATGACCACAGCATGTCCCTCTGAGCTTCAGCCATGAGTGAAGCAGCAACAGCTGGGAGGGAGGATCGTTATCGTCCAGATCTGCTCCGTCTGTACAGACACAAGGACACACCTGTCCATACAGAAACCTCCACTGGTGTATTTGTTTTCACTGGACCCAGTGACCCATAACAACTACATATAGAGAGGTTCACTAATGCGCATAATAATTAGTAGTTCTTCATGTGTCTATCCTTCAATAAAGTCAGAAATGTCAATGCTTTACCTCCTTGCTTCATAAAATAATTTTGATTTAATTTGCCAAACATCACTTGAAAGTTTTGAATACATTAATAATTCTCATATTTCTGTCTTGGACCAAAACTTTCATCACACATTCATGTCCTCAAAAGTAGATAAATGAAACCTTTTGAAATCATGAGTGAAATACTAATTACATGGTCAAGAAAATCATTTTATTTCACATGCTTATGGAAGTGTGACATGACAGACGTAAAAAGTAAAAGAGAACATAAGAAAAAGAGTTTATGGTTTTCACGAGGCTGTAAGGGGGGTTACAAAACCATTTCTACAGAGTTTAGACCCTAAAATGATCTAGTCAGACAAACTTGTCTTAAGATGGAGAACATTCAAGTCCATCAATCAATAGATAAGTTTAAAAGTGAGACTTGTTTGTAAAATATCAGGGTGACATTTGAGCAGCAAAGGGCCTCTTTCAATGGCTGATGTTCAGAAGTCAAGAACAGCAAAGATGGCTGCAGCTGTCACTGCTGTTCATCGCAGCATCACAGTTCATTTAGGGCCAGCAACAACAGAGTTTTGGACAAATGAGATCAAAATATAATATTTTGGATTGAATACACTTTCATATTAGGAGAAAGGGAAATTGTCAAAGTCTTTCTCTTGAAATGGAAATACTGTAGAAGAATCTGAAGTGAGCTGTTTGTGCATGGACAATGCTAATTACTGCAAAAGATATGTTAAAATAAAAGACAATACTTTGACAATCATTTTCTTTCATCTTTAAATGATCACAAAATATATTTCATCATACAACATTTAATCTGCTTGAAAACAAACTATCAGTTTTAGTTTTTATACAGTGAAACAAAACATTTTGTGCTCCTGGTGTATCAAGATTTGTATGAACAAATTGTTCTGTTCATCATTATTTAACCAATGATAATGTACGTAAATTCTCAAGAGAAACTGAAACAATTGGAAGCAAATTAACGTTTTCTTTTTTCATCGTGAGTAAAAAATATAATGTAAATTTAAATCATCCTGAACATCACAATCTGTTCTTTGAACAGAATGAAGGATAAACAATCAACAGACAGAAACAAATGAGTGAAGCGCCGACTTTCATAAGCTGTGTATCAAGACCTTCATGCTAAGGCCATCACAGCCAAGGCATAATTAAAAGAGCAGAACACTATCCCCAGCGCTTAGCACAGCCTGGACCAAAAGTAAACCTGTAGTGGAAAAGGTTAAGAGGAGAGGACGCCTAGATCTGCCACTACACACACTAGCATGCAGACACACACTGGACAAGCTGTTCTTGCTCCTGACTCAGCGATCTAAACACAGTCAGACCTGTGTGGCATGCACTCTCAAATGCACATCTTTGCACCTTCCTGTTTCCAGCTGAGTATTTTTTCT